>NC_143520.1:40608592-40908592 GCF_031878675.1 Megascapheus bottae | reverse complement strand
CTCTCTGGTTAATGTCAAAGTTTTAGTCTCCTCTTCTTCATTAACTTGTGACATGAAGTCATATGTAAGGACATACCTACTCTGTAAATTCAGTTCCCATGTTTCCTAAAGGAAAATTTCCCAAATACTACAGGTGGTTATTTAATCTGTACTGTGTTCCCACAGCCTGGTTTATTTGCCTTTATTTTTTTTTTTTTCTATGTATGTGGTACCGAGGAATTGAACCCAGGTCTTTGTGCATGCAAGGCAAGCACTCTACCACTAGGCCAAACTCCTGGCCCCTGCCTCTATTTTTATATTTTTCATCTTACATTAAATTAGTTTGTTTTCAAGTGTCTCTCCCAACTAGAAACTAAGAAGGCCTGGTGCAGGTGACTCACACCTATGATCCTAGCTACTTTAGGAGGCTGAGATCTGAGGACTGAGGTTCGAAGCCAGCCCAGGCATGAAGTCCATGAGATTCTTTATTTTCAATTAACTACTAGAAAACTGGAAGTGGTGCTGTGGTTCAAGTGGTAGAGTGGTAACCTTGAGCTGAAGAGCTCAGGTAAAGCTTCTAGGTCCAGAGTTCAAGCCCCATGACCGACAATAAAGAAAAAAAAAGACTAAGTAGTTTTTAATAACACTTGGCAAGTTTAATGGACAGCAAAAGTATCCTAAAAGTGTTATGTGGAAAAAATTACAGGCTTTTAGAAATTTTTTTTTTTTTTTGCCAGTCCTGGGCTTAAGCTCAGGGCCTGAGGACTGTCCTTGGATTTTTCTCAAGGCTAGAGCTCTACCACTTGAGCCTCAGCACCACTTCTGGCTTTTTCTAAGTATGTGGCACCAAGGAATCGAACCCGGGTCTTCGTACATGCTAGGCAAGCACTCTACCACTAGGCCAAACTCCCGGCCCTAGAAAAAAATTTTTAAGAAAAAAATCAATTTAAACAAAAAATTTCTGTAAGAACTGCAGAAATTCTGGTAACTCTCAATACTATTTGTTGATGACAAACTAAATTTCCTTAGGATCTTTAAAAAAAAAAACCTGAGCATTTCTTAAAATAAAGAGGCCACAGTTTGAAGCCAGCCTAGGCAATAAAGTCCATGAGATCCTTATGTCCAAATAATCACTGGAAAACTGGAGGTGGCACTGTAGCTCAAAGTGCCAGAGCACTAATCTTGAGTAAAGGTCAGCACCCAGGCCCTGAGTTCAAACCCCAGGACCAACACCCAAAAAAGAAAGAAGAGGTGAGAGGGTGTAAACACTGAATGGAGAAGGCCATGTTATGTGGTATCTAATGCCAACCAAAACATATTTCACAGGCTAGCCAAAGAACAACCAAACAATAAGAATGTGGAACAATTTCAAAGGAAGGTTTGTATACTATAAGATATCACTTATACAAAACTGCCTATGTATAAAGACATGCAGTGGAAAATCTGTGTAAGTAAACTATGAACGATACAAGTATAACTGCTTTGGTAGGGAGGATCTTTAATTTAGCATACATTAGTTATATAGGAGGGAATTTCATTGTGAATGTTTTGTTTTGTTTTGTTTTGGTCAGTCCTGGGGCTTGTAACTCTGGGCCTGGGCATTGTCCCTGAGCTTTTCAGCTCAAGGCTAACCTCCTCTACCCCTTGTGCCACAGCACCACTTTGGGTTTTCTAGTGGTTAATTAGAGATAAGAGTCTCACAGACTTTAGTGTCCCGGCTTGCTTTAAACTGTGATCCTCAGATCTCAGCCTCCTGAGTAGCTGGGATTACAGTTGTGAGTCACATGCCCTGCCCATTGTGATATTTCTATACCTGTTTACAATCTACTTCAATTTCACCCTTTTATCATTCTCCCTTCTCCACTTCCTAAAACAACTTTAATAAATTTCATACTATTTTCAGACATGTTCTACCAGAAGCATATTCCCACTCTTTCATCCTCCATATAAAAAGCACAAATACTTGAATTGATATGAACACATGATAAAGTTATAGTTTCAGTATATTAAAAACAGTCAAGAATAAGTCATATCATCTTACATGAGTGAATAAAATTTCCTTTTTGAATTCTTCAGAACTGTCATTTGGAGTCCATGCTTCAGCAAACTGCAGAAAATCCCATTTTTCTTTATCATCTTCCTCAGCCTGAAGTTTTTCCTTCCTACCATTTAGTGTACTCCCTGTGACCTGAGCCTGTAAGATGGTAAAACACATACATTTCATAACAGTTCACTTCACAACTGACATTCACTAATTTTGCAATTAAATCACAAGCTACCCCCTAAGGCCCTAAGGAAACCTTAGTATTTAAATCTATCATGGACTTTGATAATATAATTATACTAAATTGCAACTTATTTTATTTCCTCATAAAAACTTTTACAATTTATATACTTTAAAAATCTAACCTACACATGAATGGCCATTTTGAGTATCTGATACCTTACAGTGCAACAGGATAAATGTTTGTGTCCTTGCTGAAATCCTTACTATTGACATGATAGTATCCTTAATCACCAAGGTGATAAGGTCATGAGAGTGGACTCCTTATGAATGAACTTAGTGTCCTTATGAAAGACCACAGTACTTTCTTTTGTCTTCTTTCTACCAAGTGAGTGAGGATGCAGTAGGAAATCAGCAGTCTGTGATTGGGAAGAGGCACTCATTAGAACTTGACCTTGCTCATACCCTTAATATCATCCTTTCATCTTTCAGAACTGTGAGAAATAAGTATCTGTTCTTTATATGCCACCCAGGAATGGTGCTCAAGACAGAAATCCTTGAATCATGAGGCTGGGAGTTTGGCTTAGTAGTAGAATGCTTGCCTAGCATGCACGAAGATGCAGGTTCAATTCCTCAGTACCACATACATAGAAAAAGCTGGAAGTGGTGCTATGGCTCAAGTGGTAGAGTTCTAACCTTGAGAAAGCCCAAGGACAGTGCTCAAGCCCTAGCCAAAAAAAAAAAAAAAAAAAGAAACCCTTGACTCTTTCATCAAATCCTTTCTATAAAAGGTTGGAGTTGGAGAGAAGAGATAGGTATGAGAACAGAGCAAACTGTCACTCCTACTTTTTGTAGAGATGAGGTAAAGCTGTCTTTTGTCTAATATTAAATATTAAAAACTTAAAAATATTTTTAGAAAAAGCTCATTCTTAGAATACAAAAAGGAACTGCAGCTTCAAATAATGTGGTTTCTTGCTAACTGATCTTATCTTTATGACCCCTAAAATAATAGAAACACAGTGGTAGAGCATTTGGCAAACAAGTATGAGGCCCTTGGATTCAACACACACACACACACACACACACACTTAGCAAAAACAAACTAGAAGAACTTGGAAAATAATAAGGATGCATGAAAATTTATTATCTCCTATTATACAGGATAGCAGATAAGGTACTACTAATTACAAGTCTTTTCTGAACTCTACTATCATCATTATTTTGTATAGTGAATTATCCTTTGTCTAAACATTAAAACTCAACCTCTTAACTCAAGTAGACTTTGGATCATTAATAAGGATGTTGGTAACTTTGTTCCTGAAACTCAAACTTTACCTTTCGGTTCAACATTCCCCACATAAGAGCATCTAGGGTACCATTCGCAATGAGGTAGTGAATATTCACAGAACTGCACTGTCCAATTCGGTGGGCACGGTCTTCTGCTTGTTTTATATGTCCAGGGTCCCAATACAACTCAGCAAATACAACATGACTTGCAGCAGTAAATGTTAAACCCTAAGCAAAACAAAGAAACTGAGATGCAAATAAATTGAGAATATAAGCTAAGAGTCGTACATAATAAAGTCTTTTTGAATGTAGAGAAAACTCAAAGGGACTTAAAAACAAATCAGTTATTCATTTTAAGAAAAATGAACAGAATTTATCTCATGAAAGGCAAATACAGATTGGTTATTGCAAGCTAGCCAGGTGAAGTAAAAAAAAAAAGACATTCAATAGGCACTTCAATATTTCAAATGTCAGGCTGATGGATACATATAAACAAAATCACTTTATCCTTTGATGAAAGCTGGATCCACTTTACCACTGGAAAATCTAATAAAATACATTATAAAAGAGAATATAATTTCAAACACATGGTATCCATAGCAACTAGGCAGAGAGCATTGACATTCTCTTTAATTCAAACTGCTTAAAATAAGAAAATCATGTCTTCAGTGATGATATGTCCTTCCTGTATAATTTCACATGTTAGATTCTAAAGACCTGAAGCTTACTACTTTATATCTCAATGTATAGACGACATAATTGCATTTTTAGTACAACTGCATCTTGTATAAATTTGAAGTAGTATGACAATATTGTCTTTTTCTATAAACAAATGTATGAAATAATGCTAATATGCTCAGATAAGAATGTTTAAAATATGTATATAATTTTATAGCTGGCAGATTGAATAACTGTGAAACATGTTTATCCTATAATATACATCCTATAGCATATCATATATGTTAATAAGTGATGATAGTATAGGGTAGAAAATCTACCATCTGTTAGCAGTACAGTCCAGTTCATGCTGTTGTTCATATGCACTAGAACTTTTCTGAATGCATTAGTACAAAACAGAGACTTTTATAAATGTTAATTAGCTTGTATCACACAAGGTCACATTACCATTCATTAAATGAAGCATAGTTGTTAAGCTGAAAGTCATTTGAAAATTAGTCATTTTATAAAATAGGCAAGGAGTAATACAAATACAGACAGAGCTAAACAAACACAATGTTAAACTACGTTGTTATTTAGGACCAAAAAATTACACGAGATAATAGGAGAATTAGTAAGCAGTGGTAATTTAAAAAGACATCTTTAAGCTTGGAAAAGCATCATATGACTGTACAAAAATAAAGGTTAAATATTCTGGCAAGATTAAGATCACTCTAAGAAGCTACTAAACTATAATATAAAATTCATAGCAACAAAAACAAAGCTGTTCCTATTTTATGCTATTCTTATTTATTTATTTAGCCAGTCCTGGGGCTCAGGCTCAGGGCCTGAGCATTGTCCTTGATTTTCTCAAGGCTAGAGCTCTACCACTAGAGCCACATCACCACTTCCAGCTATTTCCGTGTATGTGGTACCAAGGAATTGAAGGCAGGTCTTCGTGCATGCTAGGCAAGCACTCTACCACTAGGCTAAACTCCCAGCCCTATGTTATTTTTGTAAAGATATCAATCTTCAAATCTTAAATGATACAAGCACTTTAGGAATACAGCCTTGAATAAAAGGGAAGATGGCTGTAAAATCTTAATTCCAATAGTAATTTTTAAATTATATTTTAAATATTTAATAGCTTAGATTCTCATCTAGTTTTCTTTTGCTTATCACCTCCTCTGATATAAATATTCCATTCCTAATTTTAAGTTCTCCTTGATGATATTCTTTATGGCTGGAAGTTGAATTTTAACAGGGCAGGTTAGAAGTTTTGTTGAAACCTAGAACTGCTTCACTCTCACAGTTTCCCTATACATACAATTTTGAGTACATCAGTTAGCTGAGTAAAAGTAGATCTTTGGCATATATATACCAGATTAATACGACAGAATTTTGTTCAATTGCTTTTCCTTCTGATAAATGTTCTAGCTTCAGACATGTATATCAGAATATTTTAGAATAAAAGATAAAAGAATAAAGTCCTGGGCCAGGAGTTTGGCCCAGTGGTAGACTGCTTGCCTTGCATGCACGAAGACCTGGGTTCGATTTCTCGGTACCACATACATAGAAAAAAAGCCAGAAGTGGTGCTGAGGCTCAAGTGGTAGAACTCTAGCCTTGAGAAAGTCCAAGGACAGTGCTCAGGCCCTGAGCTCAAGCCCAGTACTTGAAAAAAAAAATAATAAAGTCCTGAACCAAGGGAGGTGGCTTATGACTGTAATCATAGCTACTCAGGAGGCTGAGATTTGAGGATCAATGTTCATATGCAGGCCGGCACTACAGACCCCGAGACTCTTATCTCCAATTAACCATTAGAACACCGGAAGTGGTGCTGTAGCTCAAAGGGTAGGGAGGTAGTGTTGAGCGGAAGAGCTCAGAGACAACGCCCAGGACCAGGCCCACAATACAAGCCTCATGACTGACAAAATAAGTCCAAAGAGATCCACTATTATATAGTATGGTTAAGTTTGTAATTGTGTTAACCTAATATATTTTTTATCTCTTATTCTTATATAGCATAAGACAACACTTGATATTTAGGGAAGCTATCTGGAAAAAATGGCTTGTTTTCCTTGTATTAAGTGTAGTTATGGGATTAATTCCTCTCAGTCAATTGCCTGGACTATAGATGAGAGGGAGGTCCTGCAGAGTCCTCTTAGACAAGAGACAATTGCCTGGAGAGGAAAGCAGAAAGTCACCATGAGCATGGTCCTAAGTAAGCATTTTGTGGAACTAGTATGCTTGGTTTGAACTACTCACATGAGACAATGAAATTTTGTATATTTCAGTCACTCTTATTTGAGTATTCACTTATTTTCACTAAATCATATGTTAAGGGACAAACCACAGGCAGTCTGTAACAAGTTCTGAGGCAGGAGAGTTTCCCTCCTTGGCTGGACTTCAGCCACATTGCCTCCCAGACACTAGTGAAACACAACCAGGAAAGATCAGCGATATAACAAAGGCATGAGAAAATTCTATGTAAGTTTAGAAGAGAAAAGGGCAAAAGAAAGTATTACAACCAAATTATATTATTCTGAGAAATTCTTTGAAAAGGTAGTAAAAATTTGAAATAAAGATTTTGAGTTTTTTTTGTTTTACTTTCTAGCATTCTATACAGAAGAATAATGAATATTTGCTACAGTAGATATTTAAATATAAAATCCAAATTTAAGAACAAAGATTATGGTTAATATCTTTTTATTATTCAATGATATTTTCTTTTTTTTCTTTTTTTTTTTTTTTGCCAGTCCTGGGCTTGGGCACAGGGCCTGAGCACTGTCCTTGGACCTTCTCAAGGCTAGAGCTCTACCACTTGAGCCTCAGCACCACTTCTGGCTTTTTTCTATGTATGTGGTACCGAGGAATCGAACCCGGGTCTTCATGCATGCTAGGCAAGCACTTTAACCACTAGGCCAAACTCCCGGCCCCTCAATGATATTTTCTTATGAAAATCAAGACATGAAATTTCTTACCTGGCCAGCAGCCTGAATGCTCAGGATAGCCACACGAGTATCAGGATCCTTTTGAAACTGATTAACCAGATGAATTCTTTCTGAAGATGGAACACTTCCATCTATCCTAATGTAACGAGTCTAGCATCAACAAGGGAATGGTAAAATCAGAAAAGGCCCCATAGACCATCTCACTTCATATATTTTAAAGCTTATATTTATGATCATATAAAAATAAAAAATTATTTAAGACAACAAGGCACCAAATATTCTGTAAAAAGAATTCCAACGAAGTAGTTCAAGTGGCAGAGCACTTGAGCAAAAGTGTCTAAGAACAGTGCCTAGGCCCTGAGTTCAAGCTCCAGGGTTAGCAAAAAAAAAAAAAAAAAAAGCAGAAGAGTACTGTCTTTAAGAATAGAGTTATAAAGACAGAAGTGTGTTTAAAAAAAAAAAAGTGGCTCATACCTGTAATCCTAGAGGCTGATATCTGAGGATCAAGGTTTAAAGCCAACGGGGCACAAAAGGACCTGAGACTCTTATCTCCAATTAACTTCTAGAAAATAGAAGTGGGGCTTGGCTCAAGGATAGGGTGGTATCCTTGGGCTGAAGAGCTCAGGGATAGTGCCCAGACCCAGGGGTAGCACGGTAGCCTTGAGCTGAAGAGCTCAGAGACAGTGCCAGGCCGAGTTCAAGCCCCATGACCCACAGGAAAAAAAAAAGCTAAAAAGAACTTAAATCTCAATGTCATAAAACAAGTGTAAATCCTAAATTTTAAATAATCTCATTCAAAAATGCACTTTCATGGAAAAACATCTTTAAATACTTCAGACATGAATATTCACTTAATACCCATATCTGACTTATGAAACTGTAAGCCCTCTTTGTACATCACCTTTATAATAACAATAAAATAGAAACAAGAAAAAAGAATGTCCAAGTAAATTATTAAACAGAATTATTTTCTATCATTTTCTACCTTCACAAGTCAAATATAAGTGGACCAAGGAGCTAGTCAATATCCATTACGGCAGACTGTAAAATCCTGTGACAGTCATTAAAAAAAAATAGATGGTCATGTTAGAGAAAGTTTGGGAAAAATATCTCACTCCAGGGTCACCAATATTTGTAACTAATTCTAAATAAAACTCTACACACATCAGTAAAAGGATAGATTATTGTGCATAGAATAGACTCCAGTAGTTTTACAGAAAGATAAAATAAGAATGAGAAAGATATTATGAATATGATTTTATTGTTCTATCATTTAGAATTTATAAGGTTAATTAACTCTTTTCAGTTAGTGTTTTGCAAATATTGTATAATATGACAAAGCACCTTAAAATATTAAAGGACTAACTATAGTGTTGCCATAATCCTTTTAAGAAACCTACAATTGCTTCTTTAATATTAATTAACATATTTGCAAATGTTTTTAACATGTGTACAAGTTTTTCAAAACACTGATTTATTCTTGGTTTTTAATAATTGATCTATACTGGTAAGCAACTGGTATGTTGCTACAAGTATATCAAGCTCACATTATTTGTTTAAAGACTGCTTTTGACTGCTTCTGAGCATACCTTGAAAGCCCTAAGCATTTACAGAGAATTAGAAAAAAAAGAAGATAATGATGTTACTGTTATAATTATTGAAAATAAAGCTGGATTTAAGAAAGTGAAGTAGGTAAGCTAATTTGGTGTAATTTGATAAATCATGTGGGCAATACAACACAAATTAATCTAACACTAACTCTAACAATAATTTTCTATAGAACATACTGCTTGAAAGTTTAGAAGGTATGACTATAGTAGAGCACTAATAATGCCTGAATTTATTCTTCCCTCTGGAAAAGTGACAATGAAGGTAACCAAAACTTTTAACTTCAAATTGAGTTTGAAACTAGACTACTCTCAAGTAGCATGTACAAGGAATTGGCATGATGGCTATCAAGACAGCTAATTCAGATACAATGAATAAAGGACAAAAAGAGAAAACAGTACATCATCATAATAATAGAAGGCTAAAATTTGCAAGAACATACATTTTTTTTTTTTTTGCCAGTCCTGGGCTTGAGCTCAGGGCCTGAGCACTGTCCTTGAACTTTCTCAAGGTTAGAGCTCTACCACTTGAGCCTCAGCACCACTTCAAGCTTTTTTCTATGTATGTGGTATCGAGGAATCGAACCCGGGTCTTCACGCGTGCTAGGCAAGCACTTTAACCACTAGGCCAAACTCCCGGCCCCAAGAACATATTTAATAATGTAGTAGATCACATTTGTAGAAAGTACAAAACCCTGAGTGGAAACCCCAACACTACTAAAATAAATTAATATCTAAGATGTCATCTAAAGAAGGCAAAAATTCCTACATAAAGTATAAGATTTTCAGTGATATTCAGCACAATAAAAATCTACATTTGAGTATTATTTTATAGAACAATGTCAAAGTACCTTGTTCTCAATGACTGCTTCTGTGCAAGCTTGGAGCATACTTAAATGATGAGCGAAAATCAGAAATTTAAGTGATTCATTCTGAAGCATCATCTTAATATAATCCTTTACTGCACCTGCCTTAATATTAAAAGTTAAAATTTATTAATGTTATAACATTTTTATTAAAAACCAGAACACTTCTAGCAAGGCAAGAGAAATGTCTTGACAACACTCAGTCTCTCTATGAACATTATGTCTCTGTAAACTTTTAGCTGCTTTTTTTCACTAGTCAGCCTAAGGAAGTAGAAGCATACAGAAAATGAAAATAAGAAGGCACATTAGTTTGTGTGTTTGTAAAAATACTTGGGAGAAATCAACTTAAAGAAGAAAAGATATACTTTGGCTTCATTTCAGATATTTCAGTCCACAGTTATTCGGCTCTGTTAATTCTGGCAGTGGTGGGGCAGAAAGAACATTAGGAGGCAGGAAGCATATGGCAGAAGAGGCTGCTGATTTTGTAACAAGCAGGAAGCAAAGGGATAGTGAAGGAGTTGGAGAGGAGTTGTACTTACTCAGAGCATGCCCTCAGTGACTTACTTCCTCTAATTAGTCCCCACCTCCTAATTCTTACCACTTCTAGGTGCAAATTATGAACCTAAGGTAAAACACTTGCCTAGAACATACAAGGCAGTTCATTCAATCCCTAGTACTACAATTAAAAAAAATATATAAATCCATTAATATATTAATCAATGGGATTAGGTAAACCATCTCAATGTTCAATCATTTCCATAAACCACATTCACTGACAAACTACAACAGAGGGGGGGAGTAAATGAAAAGTAAAACAAGAACAAAAAAAGAAGGCAGAAAAATAAATGAAACAAGGTTTCCCTGGAAAGGAATATCAAGGAAGGTATGATTAAGTATTTTGTTTAGAAGATGATCTCCAAAAAAGTTTTATAGAAGACTAAGCAGAATATAGTTAAGGAGGAAATAGAAGGGTGAAAAACAAAAAAACAAAACCACAAAAATCAGCAGGGAATGGTGGCTCATACCTATAATCCTAGCTACACAGGAGGCTGAGATTTGAAGAGCATGTGGGAACTGCTTGGGGAGGAAAGCATGTGAGACTTTTAAGTTCAATTAACCACCAACAAACCAGAAGTGGAGCTGTGGCTCAAAGTGATAGAGAGCAAAAAAACCTCAAGGATAGTGCACAAGTCCTGAGTTCAAAACCCACCACCAAAAAAATAAAATTAGCTTGGTGCCAGTGACGCATTTGTAATCCTAGATACTCAGGAGACTGAAATCTAGGATTAGGTTGAACCCTAATCCTCAAGCAAGTCCAGGCAGGAAAGTCTGTGAGACCCATATCCAATTAATCACCAGAGGTAGAACTGTGGCTCAAGGAGTAGAGTACTAGCCTTGAACACAAAAGCTCAGAGACAGAACCCTGGGGCCTGAATTCAAATCTCAAATTTTAATAAGAAACAGGTCTGAGTCAAGGGATAGTGGCTCAGACCTGAAGATGGTAGTTCAAAGCTAGCCCAGGGAAGACAAATTGGAGATATTCTTATCTCTAATTAAATAGAAAAAGGCCAAAGATGGAGATGTGGCTCAAGTGGTAGAGAGCCAGCCTGGAGCAAGAGTGAGTTTAAGCTATAGTATCAAAGAAGAAAAAG
Source organism: Megascapheus bottae (assembly GCF_031878675.1). NCBI lineage: Eukaryota > Metazoa > Chordata > Mammalia > Rodentia > Geomyidae > Megascapheus > Megascapheus bottae. The sequence goes on along the minus strand of NC_143520.1, from coordinate 40,897,368 downwards.
CTTTTTTAAAAAAGGAGAAAAGAAATAAGGATATTTGTAAATAGGCAATTAAAGAAGTAGATGGACTAGAAAAGAGGAAAAATGAAGGCATCTCATTTTCTTTATCTGTGAGATACGGAAAATTCCAGAGGAATGAGTTCAGATCAAGAGCATAGGAAGAGTTGTGAGAGTACAGGGGCAGTTGGGGTAATTATGAGGAAGGAAGGAAAAAATAAAGAAAATTCAAATTGAATAGGCTTTCTGAGTTACACAGAGAGAAATAAAAATAAGATGATTTTAAATAGTTAAAAATTAAAGTACACAGCATGAATTAAACATAAAACATGAATATATTATTTTTCAACTGTTAGAAATCAAGTTACTGAAATGGTGGTAACATGCTTAGCATCTGAGATCCTAAGTTTGAGGCTAATGTGAACTACATACTGAGACCCTGTCACAAACAAACAAAACAACAACAGAAATTGAACTGCATTGAATTCCTCAGCAATTCTAGTAAAAAAATCTTAGACAAAATGATTTCTAAGAATTTTATATTGAGACAAATTAGAAATCAGGTATAAAAAAACACAGACAATTTCAAATATGTGATTCAAATAACTTATTTCCAGTGAATTGTTTCTTGGGAGGCTACTGGAGAAAGTCTGGCAATACAGGGGAATAAACCAAGAAAAAAAAATATCAAGGAAAGATGATTTAGAACAATGAATAAATAAATAACCTCTCCAGAATGAGTGCTCTGCAACATACCTAAACAACAGTCTAGATCAGAGTTGTTTAGAGGTTCCAGGGAAAATTTCTCTTATAGCGTATCTAATACTTAAAGATAGCAAGATGAGATTAAATAAGTAGAATACTTTGAAGATAAGTTAGTGGTAGATACATGGACAACTAAGCAGAAGAAGAAAAAGAAAAAGAAGAAACAGAAGGCAATCTTAACTGCCAACCTCCAAGAAGAATGAGTTGTGGAAGGAAGAAAATGTGATCAGTGGGTAAGAAGTGTGTTAGGAGACATTCTGGTGCCTTATTGCACAGTGGTCTGGCTATAGTTTTATGATAATGTACCATATACTTCAAAAAGCTAAAAAAAGAGACATTTTGAATTTTTCTTCTTAAAGAAATGGCAATGTTTGGGGAGCTAAATATGTTTACTCATTCTTAAACATTGTATAATATATTGAAATACTATGTGATTAAAAATTCATATATGTGAGAATGCTGACAGGAGTGACATTGGTCACAATATAGTCATGAATTACTTTGTTAAATGGAAGCTCCTTTGTACAACTAGTTAAAGAAATATATATGGCACTGTGACTCAAGTGGCAGAGCACTAGCCTTGAGCAAAAAGAGTCTAAGGACAGTACCCAGGGCCTGATTTCAAGTCCCAGGGTTGGCAAACAACAACAAAAAAAGACTGAGTTAAATACAAAAATAAAACTGGGTGCTCGTGGCTCACATCTGTAATTCTAGCTACTCAAGAAGCTGAGATCTGAGGATTGTGGTTCAAAGCCAGCCCAAGGAGAAAAGTCCTATCTAACTATTCAGAAAAGTACTGTGACTTAAGTAGTAGTGCTAGCCTTGAGCACAAAGAAGCTCAAGTACAGTGCCTAGGTCTTGAGTTCAAGCCCTAGGACTGGCAAAACAAGACAAAACAAAAAAATTGAAACAAAATAAAAACCAGTCTTTTAAAAGAATAGAAAGTCCCACTGAAAAACAAGATTAAAAGACTATTAGTATTTGGGGGAGAGAGATAGAAAGATTTTCCAGTTGTTAAACTATGACAGTACATATAATTGGTAATTTTTATAAGTGTGGGAATTTCAAAATCGAGAAACACTTATTTAAAGCCCATGCATATTGACTGTAAAGTGCCACAATTTATTTTGCAAGCTACATTCTGCATGTCTAAATTTTTTTAACTGTTTTCTTTTGGGGGGGGAGTCTTTTGGTTTTTGGTACTGGGGATCGAACCCAGGACATTGTACTTGTTAGGCAAATGCTTTGCCACTGAGCTACATCCCAGCCCACACACAATGAGAGTGGAGGCTGTTAAGAATTTTAGCCTTGAATTTCAGTGCCTCAGAAAGCAGAAATGAAACCCTCTCAAATCAGGAACTATATAGTCTGGATATGTTGTCATGGCAACTGAATCACTTTCATAATATGCATGTTTGCCTAAAGAGCTATATTTACTGTGATAATCCTTTCAAAAAGTACATATCAAGTTGGAGTATTTAAAAGGTACATTCATAACTATCTGGTGCAGATTTACAAATTATATGATTGTTAAACTAGCTTCAAATGCATCCCCCCTCCTCTTTGCAAGTAAGTTATCTCTGCCATGGTCCTCTTCCACTGATAGCCCCATCACCTATGAACATATGATGTCTGTGCTAGAGTCTACATTTTCTTCTCCAATCATCCTCTTAGAAAGGCTCAGAATTACCAAACTGTAAACTTTAATTGCATAGTTGGCCATCTAGTCTCTTGGGACTAACCCCACAATTTATCAGTTGTGATGTCAAATGTGTTCAGAGTAACAACAAAAGAACTTTTAGGATTTCCTTAAGGTTCTGAAGTTAGGGATTGCATAGTTTTGCCTTTTAAATATCTTACTCTACTTAATATACTACTTCATTTTTTTTTTTTTGGTCGGTTGTGGGAATTGAATTCAGCCTGGGCGCTGTCCCTGAGCTTTTCAGCTCAAGGCTACCACCCTACCCATTTCAGATTTACTCTACTTAATAGTGTCACTGTATTGTTAGATGTAAATAATCTAATTAACCTTAAAGTCCTAGTAGCTATAATGACAGGTTCTGATAATGATCAGCATCTTGATTATGCTGGTTGTAGATAATGCATGTTTCCAACTATTTCATTTTACTGAAATTAATAATGTGTTTTAGTTGTATGATTAATTTAATTAATAAAAATGATGTACTTAATTTTATTTAAATTTATAAATAAAGCAAATATGTTATAGCATTCGTTAATCTTTCTTGAGACACAGACTCACTATGTAGCCCAAGCTGGCCTAAAATTTCCAGTTCCTCCTGCCTCAGACAAAGCAGGGATGTTAGGAGTATCCACCATATTTGTGTGTGTTTTTTTTTTAAATGAAGAAGTACATAGTACACAGTAACTTCCTGAAGTAAGAGTTGTGAATGAAAACCTATTTGATTGTAAATGATCAGTTTTTAATCCAAAGAGAGTAAAAGAATGGAGAAACATCTTTTGACCAAACAAGTCATACTCTTTTTAACTCTTTAATCAATAAAGGCTTGACCTTGGCCTTCTGTGCTCTTCCTGTCCCTGCCAGAGCTTGCACCACTCAGTCTCAGCCAAGTTCCTAAGACTCCCTCATGATTAATAGAAAATCACCCTTTATATGGGATCAAGTTCCTCAGACCCTGTTTTTGATATGTTTTCTTAATATGTAAGGATTCCATCATCCTTGACAAGTCTTTTTGGTAATTTTTGGATCCACTAACCCCTTCAATCTACCCAATGGCTATATATCTCAAAAATCTTAGTTATATTTGGAATTGTGTCTAACTTTTCTTCCCTATTACAATAAAGGTGGCTCACACTGCAAAATCTTAACATCTTCCTTCATGTTCTAACAAGTGTCAGAATAATTTTTAACAGCTACAACTTGTAGCTAAGAGAATATGAGCACCAAATAATCTTTTCTCAAGTCCTAAAGTTATCAAACCTCAGATTAACTGAAAGTTTTGTTCAGCTATCTGGTAGCCTATGGCAAGAAAAGCTCTTCAAGTCCTTCTGACTAAGAGTAGTCTGAACTAGTCCTCTTAATTTTGTGCAAGTGATTCTAACTAACAAAATCCTTGTGAGGGCTAGGCACCAGCTAGTAAGGAGGCTGAAATCTGAGGATTGCAGTCTGAAACCAGCCTGGGCAGGAAAGTCTGTGATACTCTTATTTCAAATAAGCCACTAAAATAGCCAGAAGTGGAGCCATGGCTCAAGCCTTGAGCAAAAAAGCAAAGGGGCAGAGCCCAGGCCTTAGTTCAAGCACCAATACTGGCATATGTGCTCAAGCATGTGCAGACACACACACACACACACACACACACACACACACACACACGCACACACACACGGTAAGGGATATGCTTCCAGATTTCAAAAAAAACAGGTTTCAAAGAAATTCTAGAAACTGTTCTTCAAGTTTTGTATTTCATAGTCTGCACTTGATATATGACATCCTAGAATTATTACATCTGTTATCTGGAGTGGACAAAGGGAGAAAGCAGTGGCTTAGGGCAACTAAAGGAGAAAGACCTAGGTTTTCTCTTATTTTTTTAATTTATTTATTTGTGGGTCATGGGGCTTGAACTCAGCTGGAGTGCTGTCCCTGAGCTCTTCAGCTTAAGGCTACCACCCTATCTCGAGGCCTGGGCGTTGTCCCTGTGCTCTTCAGCTCAAGGCTACTGCCCTACCCTTGAGCCACACAGTGCCACTTCTGGTTTTTCTGGTGGTTAATTGGAGATGAGTCTCACTACTTTAGTGTTGGGGCTGGCTTTGAACCAAGATTCTCAGATCTCGGCCTCCTAAAGTAGCTAGAATTACAGGTGTGAGCCACCGAATCCGGCTTGATGAATATATTTTTCTTCAATAATGGTACACCCTCCTTTGTTTTCTCCTGCTTTCCCTCCCCCTGACTCTTCTCCTCCAAGTTATAAAGGTCATTTCCAACAGTGAAGATACTTTTCAAGGCTAGAGCTCTATCACTTGAGCCACAGTGCCACTTCAGGTCTTTTCTATGTATGTGGTACTAAGGAATTCAATCCAGGTCTTCATGCACGCTAAACAAGCAGGCCAAACTCCCAGGCCCCAGGAAATATTTTTTTAAAGAGATATTAATAACAATAGTAAGCCAGGAGAAGGTGTCTCACACCTGTAATCCTAGCTACTCAGGAGACTGAGATCTGAGGGTCACACTTCAGTTAGGTAGGAAAGTCCATGAAACTTTTTGTTTTTGTAAGTTAGTTTTTTATTTTGTAATATTTCTAGCATCAATTTCTAATTTTTGTAGTTTCCTTTCAGATTATATAGGATTTTCTTCATAGTCCATGAAACTTTTAACGTAAATTAATGACTAAAAATCAGGAAGTGGCACAAATGCTAAGCACTGACCTTGACTACTTAGGGCACTCAACGCGAGATGGGTAGAAACAAAACGAAAAGGCAGGTAGCAGTGAATCATACCTCTAAACCTAGCTATTAAGGAGGCTGAGATCTAAGAACTACAGTTTGAAGTAGGCTGGAAGACTCATCTCCAATTAGCCACCAAAACAGCCAGAAGTGAGGCCGGAAGTTTGACCTAGTGGTAGAGTACTTACCTAGCATGCAAACTGGAAGTGGTGCTGAGGCTCAAGTGGTAGAGCTCTAGTCTTGAGAAAGCCCAAGGACAGTGCTCTGGTCCTTAGCTCAAGCCCAGCACTGGCAAAAATAAATAAATAAATAGATAAAATAAAAGCCAGAAGTGGGGCTGTGGCTCAAGTAGGAGAGCACTAGTCCAGAAAAAAAGCAATGGAACTGTGCCTAGGCCCTGCAAGAGGCACACCTGCATGTGGACACACACACACACACACACACACACACCATTAAGCACATAATAACAAACCTACTAAAAACATGACTGGCAGAGAACCAATGGTCCCTAAACCACAATAAGTGAAGGATCTTGAGTAGACTACACATACAAAAATGTGATTAAGTCTAAACATAGGTGGAGTGCTCCTTGAACGTAAAAAGCTAAGCAAGTGTATGCTCCAACTGCCTGCACATGAACACATATGAGAGAATCTACAATGCCAAGAATGAGCTCCTTTATTTGTCTAACCCAATAGTTCAGTAGGCCAGTTCCCATGCTAAACACCTTAAAATTTTCTGTGTTTATGAACACATTGGTTTTTCTGAAGCTGTTATAATAGATACTAATTATATTTCTACTTTATTTAGAAACATAAGGAAGAGCTATCTCACTAGTATAAGGACATATTGATATACTACACTATCAGAATTCTCCATGCACTCTCCTCTAGCTAAAAACAAAGCACTTCCAAGGCATGAGACAAAGTGCAAAAAAGTTTTCTGGGTTGAGTTCAGTGGATGCAGATGCACTGGCTAAAGAGAAATTGCAGACTTCATTATAGGAAGATTAAGTTTTATTGTGAAGGAAGACTCTTCTACATAGTTAAATACTTGCTTTCAGCTGAACAACCTTCCTTCATTATCTGTACCATCCAAGAAACAAATTTCTTAAGGAAAGAGTAGCTCTTCCTCTTTTCTTTTGATGAGCTCCGGAAAAATCTGACAATGATAAAAGCTGACAAGTGCATTAAGTGCAAATCTCAAAGGAAGAAAAAAACAATTTTATCCAGTAAAGTTAAATATACTGTGTTATTTTCATGGTCACAGCACAATGTTCTGGTCTCATGCTATGAACTGCAACTCCAAACTGAAGATAGCCAGGGCCTTTGCTTTGATGGTCTCAACTTTGCAATGGGGAACTTTCTCTAAGGCATGATAAGCATTTAATAACCTTTTCAAAGCCATTGAGTATAAAAAAACTGCCCATTTCCTCTGCCTCCTTATGGTGTGCAAGGAGGACTGGTGGAGGATAATGGTTTAAGTTGCAAAGCTCCCATGTCATTATAACAAGAACATAGCTAAGGAACCATTTAAGCCTTCTTTTTTTTTTTTTTTTTTTTTTTTTTTTTGCCAGTCCTGGGCTTGAGCTCAGGGCCTGAGTACTGTCCTTGGACTTTCTCAAGGCTAGAACTCTACCACTTGAGCCTCAGCACCACTTCCGGCTTTTTTCTATGTATGTGGTACTGAGGAATTGAACCCGGGTCTTCGTGCATGCTAGGCAAGCACTCTACCTCTAGGCCAAACTCCCAGTCCCTAAACCTTCTTTTTGAGATCCTATTCACTGCCCAACTAACACAACTTCTCACTGCTAGTACTGCTTTCAATATTGGCATTCTGCAGGATAAACTCTGAGCCTGATACAGATAGGCCCTTTAGGAGTCTGGGTATAGTGACACTACCACCCATGATAGAGAGATTCACTCATTTTAAAGCATATTCAAGTAATAGTGGTAGCCCACACTTTGCTACCACCACTGTGTAGACTGATCATTAGGACCCATTTATATCTTCCTCAACACCTATCCAATTCAGAATAGGAGTGTAGTAGTTTTTCTCTATTTACAGATAGTTCGGAATCTTTTAAAGTCATTGTAGGAAGTAAGACTTCAAGTGATATAAAAGCACAAGTGTTGTTGTAAATGGCTGAAAAGCTCATCACAAACAGGCCACACCCTCATTCACAGCACCCAGAAACTATTTTTGCAGAGGCTGAGCCTCTCCTGTACATCATAGCTGAAAGCAGTTTACTTGTCCTCACATTAAGTTCTACAGTTCTGCCTTTTGCTGCTCCCACAAGAATCTGTAAGAGGAGTTGACCAAGTATTTTAGGGCTGGCTTGCCAAGTAGACTCTGCCACTAGATAGATACATCCATTTTGCCTATACCAGTAGTGCATTAATCTGCCTCACTTTAAGTTCACTTACAAACTGGCTGTGTGAACTAAAAAAATCACATTTTGTCATAGAAATAACATTGAATGTAGCCTCCTCTGAAGCCTATTTAACCTACAAAATAGGTAAACTATATTATTTGCAGTTACTATGTACTCTAACTCCAGAATTCAGTAATATCTGAGGGTAAAATGTATCAAGAATAGAAAACACAGTTCCAATCTGCATTGGTGTTTGAAAAACTCTACGGAACTAGGTATCAGCAACTGACCCCCCCACCCTCTACACACACACACACACACACACACACACACACACACACACACACACACTTTTTTTTTTTGCCAGTTCTGGGGCTTGAACTCAGGGTGATCAAGGCTTGCACTCTACCACTTGAGCCACAGCGCCATTTCCAGTCTTTCCTATTTATATGGTACTGAGTAATCCAACCCAGGGCTTCATGCATACTAGACAAGCACTCTACTAAGCCACATTCCCAGCCTTGCTGTCCTTAATATTTGAGAACATGAAACACTTCGGTGTATATCTGACTTCTTTTGTTTTAAGGATCTTAGGAATTAGATACCAAATTGCTATTTGATTGCCAACATTTATAATTTGCAGCAATTATTTCTAAACACAGGGAGAAACACTCTAACAATTATCTATTTTCCTTAAAGGACACATTTCTAACTCAAGATTAAGTATCAAGGAAGCTAAGTAAACAAGAAAACAACAAAAAAAAGAAAACTGAAAAAAAGGTAGTCATTAACTCCAAGAAAAAACAATACTTGTTAAGAAAAGAAATGTAATTATAGCTCAGATTCAAACTGCTTAGTCATTTTATTGTAAACAGTGAACACTGATCAACACGAAAATTATAACTAAAAGTTATGATATGGGAAAATTGAGCAAGGAGTGCTCTGTCAATATTTCATCAGTCTAAGTTTTCTATTTTCATTTTCATGGGTGTCTTTCACATTTCTACATTTTTAATCACAATGTATTTTAAAATTTGAATCTCATTAAAATATTAATATATACTTAATACTTTATATAAAGATAGGTATGTGTGGCTCAACAATGAGTACCTTGGCAATAGCAGTTTGTTTAAACATGCGAGTAATCAACCCCATTACAGTCTCCGTGGCACCTGAATTTGGAGCTCTCATTAAATTTTGCCATTCTTCAAAGCTGGCATTCAACTCCTATGCAGGATAAAGTAATTTTGTTAAGAATATAATATAAGTAATAGAACAATTAATGCAATCATGAATCATGTCCTACTTTTTTCTTTTCTTACAAAAATATAAAAAGAAAGTTCCTATAGATATCAACATATACACTTAAAAACACCAGTGCTGAGGTCAATTACATGTTCATGCCAATTACAGAAGCTAATGACAAACTGTGGTGAAAAGAAAGTCCTCCTATGACTCTATAGACATGTTTTATTTCTTAAATTAATATGTTTCTATGACATACAAACCCTTAGCCTAATTTTGATTAAGTTCTAATTACTAAGTCCCAGTGATTGTAAATAGAGATTCCCTCTTTGAACACTTGTTTGTTAAACTTGTCATTTAAAATATGATGTAAAAATCAACATTGATAAATTCTATTTTTCCCAATAGAGTTCTGTGTATTGATTCAGTATTAAGTATTAATTGCATGACCATCATAGCACCTCTTTACATCACACAATTACCAGAATTAGAAACTGCTGGGGGGGGGGAGGAGGGAGGACTAAAACCAGGTGCATGGTACAGTGCCAGATGCAAAAATGGAAGCCTGTGGGCCGGGAGTTTGGCCTAGTGGTAGAGTGCTTGCCTAGCATGCACAAAGATCCGGGTTCGATTCCTCGGTACTACATACATAGAAAAAAGCTGGAAGTGATGTTGAGGCTCAAGTGGTAGAGCTCTAGCCTTGAGAAAGCCCAAGGACAGTGCTCAGGCCCTGAGCTCAAGCCTAGGACTAGCAAAAAAAAAAAAAAAAAAAAAAAAAAGGAAGCCTGTGGATTTGACAAGGAAGCCAAATCTTGTTTGTAGACGATTATAAGAACCTGGCAATACTGCTGAAACAAAATAACACAGCAGGAAATGGACCCCCCAAAAAAGGAGAAAAGGAAAATAGAGGAGGGGGGGAGAAAAGCATTCTATAGCCAAATAAACATCTGACATTTCCTTTCCCTTTGAGAATAACCACAGTTAAGGTCACTTTTAGCCATGTTTGCCTATGATGATCTTGCTAATGATTATACAATATCTGATGTCCTCTGCTAGGGTTATAGTTTTGAGAGAAAGCCATAGTTACAAGAGGCATCTACTGTAAATACCTAGAACTTCCTTTTAAGGCAACCACTATAGAATTCACTTGTCTTAAACAGTGAACAAGGGAAGATGGCCTCGTGTTTCCTTTGCAATAATAGTATATGTTGGGGATCAAGTGGCTCTCAAGCAGCATGGTAGGTGTGAAAATGTCTGCGGATTAGATCATTCTGTCGCGTTTATGGGTTGGTGAGTCTGTAATGACATCGCCACACTGGGCTGAGGTACGCTTTCTAGTTCCACCATTGTCCAAGTGGAGTGCCATTTCTTCTGATATGAAAGTGTTCAAATCGACATCATGGAGTCCATTTCTCCTTCAACTAGCACTCGATCCACTGCTTACATGTGTAGGAGAGCCTGGGGTACTCGAACGCATGCTTATACTAGCCATTGCACCACTAAGACTATGCAGGGCTATGGCTTCCCGGGAGGGTTGCAAAAAAAAAAAAAAAAAAAAAAAAAAAGAAAGTCCTTAGCTAGCATCATGAATCAAACAATTCTAGCTTTCTTTTAAGGAGAAATACTATTTAAAGTGAAAAGAAAAATTTAAATCTCAGAAATCAAGTCAGTTAAGAATGTATATGGTAGTGAAATACTTTTATGAAAAAGATGATTTTACTTAAACATGAAGACTAGAGGAATGGTAGCTAAAAAATCATACAATTCATATATTGACTATTTTATTTTTCTCTCTAATGCTAAAATGTTAAATTAAGAAAATCAAGTCATTCTTATTTTATGAACAATGCTGCTCAATGTTTTACGATTTGAAAATATAACAATAAAAATTCCTTGTCCAGAAAGTCATGGGTCACATTTGAAGAAACTTCAGACTACACTGTAAGTACTGTACTCTTTAAAAGTAAATACAGATAAGGATTTGGTAGAATATACTTTTGTTTTCTGTTTTGTTTTTTTTGTTGGTCATGGGGCTTGGACTCTGGGCCCCGGGCACTGCCCCTGAGCTCTTTAGCTCAAGGTTACCACCCTACCCCTGTGCGTGGGCTTTGTCCCTGAGCTCTTCAGCTCAAGGTAACTATTCTACCCTTTGAGCAACAACCCCACTTTCCATTTTTTAGTGATTAATTGGAGATAAGAGTCTCAGGGTCTTTAGTGCCTGGGCTAGCTTTGAACTGCGATCCTCAAATCTTAGCCTCCTAAGTAGCTAGGATTACAGGTGTGAGACACCGCTCCTGGCTATAAAGATACATTATTATGAACTGATACATTATGTTCATTTGTGATAACTAGAGCTAAATTCTTGGTCTCTTCCTAAAATGATATAAACTCAACTCATATGCTACATTAATTACACCTATTTTAAGAAAGCAGACTTCCTTTTTTGAGATATGTATAATCTTTCTTAGACATATAAGCAAATATAAGTTCTCACCTTGGCTGCTGCTGATGGAAGGTCAAATGGAATTCTTTGTCTGATTTTAGGGGGCAGCTGGGTTAAAACTTCAGATTTTAATCGTCTAATCATTATGCCACTTAATAATTGGTGAAGTTCATTAAGATTTGATGCTCCTCTACAATCCCATTGAGTTCTTTTACCAAAATATCTATTAATAGAAAGAATAAAAACATATAACAAAGTTGATTATAAAGAAAATAATTTTCCTAGTATGTTCCTTATAATAATAAAGAGGCATCATACTGTTTCTGTTGTCACTACTGAATAAAATCAGTCTCAAAAAAGCTTATCCTGAAAAATAGCAAGGTTTAAAAATTAGATACACTCCTGTTGAATTAAGCAAGGCTAGAATGAGCCAATGGCTCTGGATTGGACTAAGTCACTGTTTCTAAATGGGGATGCTACTGGCTCTTGGGTGAGTTCTCACATGGAAATGTGTTTCCAATATTTAGTCCTATTGATTGCCAGGATACTTGCTTGTAACTAAAACTACCTGAAACACTTATATATCCTATAGGAGAAGATATCTTTAATTGACTTATGCTTAAGTTAAGCATGTGATATACAAGTTCTTCTATAGGTCTTCCACTTCTGATAGATTAAAATGTGAATCAGATAGGCCAAAGGAAAAGTAAGGCACAATAGAAATTTATTCAGAGCTCTGTCTATAGACCTAGCAGCGGCTATCCACTGTCCAGCAGTGGGTCATGCCACTTTTTTTTTTTTTTTTTTTTTTGCCAGTCCTGGGGCTTGAACTCAGGGCCTGAACACTGTCCTTGGGCTTTCTCAAGGTTAGAGCTCAAGTGAGCCACAACACCACTTCTGGTTTTTTCTATGTATGTGATACCAAGGAATCAAACCCAGGTCTTTGTGCATGCTAGGCAAGCACTCTTACCACTAGACCGAACTCCCAGCCCCAAACACTGTTATAGACAAAAGTGGTACTTGGCCAAGTGTATCTTGAAGGTTACCTAAGATAACACATGTATATATGATCCCAAGGTTAATACACCAAACCAGCCAGATCCCAATCCAAAGCAAATGCATGCCCAAAGCCTTCTAGAAGTTATATTGAAGTAGCTGGACTTTTTTTTTTTAAACTGTCATTTCAGCATAGCAGATTTGAAACCACCAGATTCACCACACACAAATCCACCAGAATAGAGAATGGGACAAAAGATATCAGAAGATAAGTTACTTTAAGAAATAGCTCCCTTGTCCAATCAGTTGATGCCTAAGAAGATCAAGGATCAAAACAAGTAATGTGAGTGTTACAAGACAATGAAGTGAAAAATCTGAATTTACACATCAGGACTATGGTTCTAAAAACATCCTTATTATTACAATGACCACGAAATTCTTAATCATTTTATAAGGATTTATATTGTTCATTATTGAAACTATTAGGGAATAAATATCAAAGGAAAATTTCTTGTTAGGTAGTGCTGATCATGAACCATTATATATTATTGGTAGAAATGTAAATAGTGTAGCGACCATGGAAATCAAGAAAGTACATACAGAACTACCAGAAAATCATCAGCTATACAATTCTTTAGGCATATATCCAAAGGAATCTAAGTCAATATACAACAGAGATATCTGAAAACACTGTGCTTACTGAGGTACTATTCACAACAGCTAAGTTAGGGAATCAGCTTAGATGCCTATCAACACATAAATGGATATAGAAAATGTGTCTATATATATAATTGGATTTTATCAGTCAAAAGTCATTTAAATAAATATTTCATTTGCAGGAAAACGGATGGAATTATAGACCCTCACACAAAGCAAAATAACAGATGCAAGGAACAGAGATCACAGTTCATCTCACAGATGGAATATTTTTAAAAGTCATGGAGATTGAGAGGGGGAGTGCTTGGAGAGGAAAGAAACTAGAGTATAGAGGAGGGGGGGGGAAGGTAGTACAGGAGGTGAATAAGATCCAAGTATATTATATATACATATATATGTATAAAATGTCATAATGGAGCACATTATTTTGGAGAATTAGTGTATATAGTACTAACAAAAAGACATAAAAATAAGACTTTCTTTTGTAGCTAACAGAGCTTGCTTTTTTTTTTTTCTGGCAGTATTGGGGTTTTTGACCCAAGGCCTTGTGCTTTAATAAGAAGACACTGTACCACTTGAATTAATCCACCAGTATCTTTTGTGTTGGTTGTTTTCAGGTGAGTGTTCTGCCCAGACTGGCCTGCGATCCTCCTTTCTGTGCTTCCATTTGTCAATGGGACAACAAGTGCATATTACTATATCCAGCCATTGTGCTGTCTTTGTTGCTTGAGATGACTAGCTTACAGCACTTTACTCAGCTATGGGTTGATATAATCTCTTGAACTTTTATGCCTGGGCTGGCAAGTAACTAGGATTGCAGGCTTGAGCATATCACCCAGCTCAGAGCTTCCTTTTCTCTTTTTGCTGGTCCTGAGGCTTGAACTCTAGACCTGGGTGCTAACCCTGAATGCCTCTTTGGTTAATGCTAATTTTCTACCATTTGAGCCATAGGCCACTTGCAGATTTTCTGTGATCAATTAGAGATAAGAATTTCATGGACTTACCTGCCTGGGTTGAATTCAAACCATGATCCTCTGATCTTAGCCTCCAGAGTAGCTAGGATTGTAGGTGTGAGCCACTGGTTCCCAGCAAGAGCGTGCTTTTGATTAGCTGTGCTTAAGTTTTAGAACTATGTTTTAATTATTAATATTTATTTATTTATATACTTTTTTGGTCATGGGACTTGAACTCTGAGTCTGGACGCTGTTCCTGAGGTCTTCAGCTCAAGGCTAGCACCCCTACCCCTTGATCTACAGCACCACTTCCAGTTTTCTAGTGGTTAATTGGAGACAAGAGTCTCATGGACTTTACTGCTTGGGCTGGCTTTGAACTACGATCCTCAGATCCTCAGATCCTGAGTAGCTGGGATTACAGGCATAAGCCACCGTGCCTGGCAAGTTAATTTTTAATTGTTACTGTAAAGGTGATATGCAGAAGGCATAATAAGTACATTTCTTTTTGGACAGTGTCACCCCTTCCGTTGCTTGCTTCAGTTTTTCCCTCCTGACCCATCCACAAGTTGTATAGTTCATTTTCAATGTAGTATCTAGTAAGTACCTCAATTGCATTTGTTCATCCTTTATCCTTCCATTTCTATACCCCTCCTTGCTCTCACAAAGATTGATAAATGAAAAAACAAGACAAAAAAAAAAAGGAAGAGAACAAAAACAGCAACAAAGGAAAAAACTTGTGTTTCAATTTCCTGGAGAACTATATTTTTAAAAAATAGTTATATCAAAGGAATACATACACTTAAGAAAATGAATATACTTTCACATCGGTGACTTCAGACTTTGATATATGCTCCCTGCCTTAAATTTAGAGTAGATAAAATATAAAAAGAAAACAAAAATTCACATTGGAGCTTAACGGCAAGACAAATGCTTCCGTAGCCCAGAGACAGAAGAATAATGAAAAAGAAGTAGTTTCAAGGCATAAATCTGCTTTCTGTTTTGTTTTGTTTTGCTAGTTTTTAGGTTTGAAGCAGGGCCTGAGCACTGTCCTTGGGCTAGAGCTTTACCACTTGAGCCACAGCACCACTTTCTGCTGTTTCTATGTTGTGGTACCAAGGAATCAAACCCAGGTCTTTGTGCATGCTGGGGCAAGCACTCTTACCACTAGGCCAAACTCCTGGCCCCAAATCTGTTCTTTTATGTATAAAAATAGGTAGTAACAATCAAGAATTAAAGGTTGTAGGGACAAAACATACTCCTGTATAGGCTTACTCTGAGGGTTTAAAAAATTATGTATAGATATACATCATTATGCCCATGAATTTCATTTCAGTATAAAAAAGTCATCATAGATTTATTTTAAAAATGGACAGGGTAGAGAAATAAAACATATGACCACTTTTCAAATAGATATATATCATAGCTACTATGAATTATATGTGTACACATATGACTAAGTTCTGAGGCAAATATTTAATATATACATAATTCAATTTTTTTTGGTCAATTGTGGGACTTGAACTCTAGGCCTGGGTGCTGTCTTTGAGCTCTTCAGCTCAAGGCTACCATCCTACCCCTTGAGCCACAGCACCACTTCCCATTTACTGGTGGTTAATTGGAGATAAGAGTCTCATAGACTTTAATGCCCAGGCTGGCTTTGAACTGAGATTCTCAAGATCTCAGCCTCCAGAGTAGCTAGGATCCTAGGCATGAGCCACTGCACCAGGCTCATAATTCAATCTTAAATACAAAGCAAATAAAAAAAGGTCCATGCCTATAATCCTAGCTACTGAAAAGATTGAGATGTGAGGCTTATGATTCAAAGTCAGGTTGGGCAGGAAAAGTCCATGAGAATTTTGCTAGTTAACCAACAGAAAAACCAGAAGCAGGGCTGTGGCTCAAAGTGGTAGAGTGCTACTTGAGCACAAAAGCTCAGGGCCTGAGTTCAAGCCCCACCACTGACAAAAGAAAAAAAAAAAGACCCAAAGAGCAATAAATACTACAACTCCTACTGTATATTATACAAGAATGTGCACAGGGTCTTAACTGCTAGCATTTTTTGTTTTGTTGCTCTCAAACACTGAGATATACCCCATGTCCTCCTAACTCACTTAAACTAAAAAACCCTTAAAGTATCTTGAGGTAACCATAACACAAAATCGGGGTTGGGGATTTAGTTCAGTGGAAGAGCCTTTGCCTGGCAAGTGCAAGGCCCTGAGTTCGGTCCCCGGCTCTGGGAAAAAAAAACAAAAACACAAAATTCAACATCACATAGCCACAAAGATATGCAAATAAAGTTGAAGAAATAAAAGTCATAAGCTAACAATACTGAGTTCTTCAAAAAGTCAAAATCTATTCAGTTAAAAGGTTATAATACCAAAATATGAACTACTCCATTTCTTGCCATTCTAGTCTTACTATCAGTTAAATTCATTCCAGTCTTCATGTAACAACAGCAGGTAATACATTCTTCTCAAGTTCACACAAAAAGTTAATCACCAAGATGACCACATTCTGGGTCATGAAACATACTGTAATAAGTTTAAAGGAATAGCAATCAGCCAGGCATGTTGGTGATTCATGCCTGTAATCCTAGCTACTCAGGAGGGTGAGATCTGAGGATCAAGGATCAAACCTGGATACTAAATGTCCCTGAGACTCTTATCTCCAATTAACTACCAGACTACCAGAAAACCAGAAGTGGCACTGTGGCTCAAGTGGTAGAGTGCTAGACTTGAGCTGAAGAGCTCAGGGACAGTGTTCAGACCCAGAGTTCACTCATGACCGACAACACCTACCCCTCCCCAAAAAAAGAATAGCAGCCGTATAGTTTTATTCTCAAACTATGAAGGAATTTAGTTGAAGTTACTAATAGAAAAAGAGCTGGGAAATTCTAAATTATTGAAGATTTAAAAAACACATTTGTGGGCCAGGAGTTTAGCCTAGTGGTAGAGTGCTTGCCTAACATGCAGGAAGATCTAGGTTTGATTCCTCAGTACCAACCAGAAGTGGTGCTGTGGCTCAAGTGGTAGAGCCCTTAATCTTGAGAAAGCCCAAAGACAGTGCTCAAGCCCTAAGTTCTTCAGCTCAAGGCTAGTGCCCTATTACTTGAGCCACAGCATCACTTTTGGTTTTCTAGTGATTAACTGGAGATAAGTGTTTCATGGACTTTCATGCTGGGGCTGGCTTTGATCTGAGATCCTCAGATCTCAGCCTTCTGTGTAGGTAGGATTACAGGCGTGAGCCACTGGTGCCCAGCCAAAAGAAAAATCTTAAGAATTTAAAAATACTTGCAAATGAATTAAAGTGAAATATGCCTTTCCAAAAAGTGTAGGACACATCACAAGCACTATACTTAGAACTTTATGGCACTGAATGAACTTATTTTAAGAAAAAGGATGAAGAAGGCTGAAGGTGAGGCTGGCTCAAGTAGGAGAGTTCCAGTGGAGCAAACAAGCCAAATAGGCACAAGACTATGTTCACATCTGGTACTGGCAAAAAAAAAAAAAAAAAAGGAAGCTAGAGAAGCAATAATTTAGGACTAGAAGTGTGTTTCAGGTGGAAAGCTGAGCAAGAATGTGAGGCCCAAAGTTCAAGCATTGATATTGGCACAGAAAATTTAAAAGTAACCTAAACTTTCTACTCAGGAAATTAGAGACAAGAGAGCAAATTAAATTCTAAACAAAAGGGACAAAAATGAGAGCTAATTTACCCACTGTTAGGTCCGACTGGAAGAAATGAATTCTTCCCTTGGCTCTCCCCCTGCACCATGGAAATCCCCGCCCAGTACCTGTAACCCTGGCAACTGGCATGCCTGGGGGCAGTGGGAGGTCCCCACTGAGGTATTTCCCCATCCTCTGAGATCACATCCACTTCTGCTGTGGCTATACCCCACCCCCTATATAATCTCTCACTTCCCGCCCTAAGACCTCTTTCTCGCCTGACTCCATCTTGGGTGGCAGGAGTCTGCTCTTTCTTCATGCAATAAACCCTCTTCTCCTGAACTGCATGGAGTTTCCTTTGGACAGACCTTACACCCACTACCTGAGGAATGTTAATTGTAACTCCTCTGTTACTCCATTGTAAAATACAATAAAAAGAAAGAAAGAAATACTAGGGAAAAAAATGAGAGCTAAAATCAATACAACTGAAAACAGAAAATCAATACAAAATATAAAACAAAAAGATGATACTTTTAAAAGAAAAATAAAGTCAACAGGCTTCTAAAAGCCACAGTAACTGAGTGATGACAAAATTACAGGACATAGACATTAAGAGGATAATAAAACACTATTGTGAATCACTGTGGTAAAGGTTGATAAGTTAGAAGGAAACAGATCAATTACTTGAAAAATCACCATCTTCCAGAAATAGAAGAAAAAAGACAAATAAATAGATCTATATTGATTAAAGAAATTCAATCTGTAAGTAATAAGGTTTCAGAACAGAAACAGTATCAAGTAGACTCAAGATTAAGTCCCACTAAATATTTAAAGAAGAAATTCTACCAGGTAATAACTGTGGAAACTAGATGATAAATACATGGAGGAAGAAAAGATCACTATACTATGGCATCTACTTCTATATATATTGGACTTTTTCCACCAATTTAAAAAAATATCAGTGAATAAAGAAACAAATGTTAAGGAGTCCAAGAATATGAAGATCTAACAGACTATAACTACACAGGAAAACTCAGGATGACAGCTTTGCATTATTCCTAAAGAAAATCCAATCTAGACTGAGGTATAACAGAAGGTTGTGGGAGGGAGACTCCAAAAAAAGAAAAAAAGATGATTTTATTTTATATACTTGTAAAAGACCTGCTGGAAGTTAACAGATCTGTTGCAGTTCTTTAATAAAAAATATTTAACTGAACCAGGCATAGACGGATCATGGTCAAAATCCTATCTTTGCAGGAGGCTGAGATCTGAGAATCCTAATTTAAAGCCAGCCCAGGCTGGCATAAGACCCTGAATTCAAACCTTGGTACTCAAAAATTAAAAAAAAAAAACAAATCAAGGAACGTCTGTGAGGCTCCTATCTCTCAATAAACTACCCTAAAAGCTGGAAGTGGGTCTGGTGGGAGTGATGGAGTACTAGTTATAAATCACAAAAACTCAAGGACAGTGCCCAGGCCCTAAGTTCAACATCCAGGACTAGAAAAACAAAAAACCAAAAAGCTAGCCGGGTACTTGAGCCTCATCATATAATTCTAGTTTCTCAGAAGGCTGAGTTGTGAGGGATATAGTTAGAGGTGAATTTGTGAAGAAAAGTGCTAGACTCCATCTACAAATCACAAGCAAAAAACAACATTGGAGGCAGGCATGCCTCAAGTGATAAAGTTGCAACCTCTTAAGTTTAAATATCACAAAAAAAGGGTTTAAGCTCAAAGTAATTACAAATGAATACAAGTACAAAATACAAAATAATGTGTTTAAGCTGTGGTGAGGCACAGCTGTAATCATCGCTAACAGGAGACACAGGTAGGGAGAATGCCATCCAAGGTTGGGTTAAACGTGAGATAGTATCTAGAAAATAATTAAAGCACAAAGGCTGAGGGTATAGCTCAACTAGAAGAGTACCTATCTAGTAAGCAGGGGGTCCTGAGTTCATACCCTATCAAAAGGACACAAAAGCCAGGCCCAGGGGCTCACGTCTTAATCCTAACTACTCAGGAGGCGGAGATCTGAGGATCAAGGTTCAAAGCCAGCCTGGGCACAAAAGAACCTGAGACTCTTATCTCCAATTAACCCCTAGGGGGAAAAAAAAAGGACACACAAAAAGTATTAGCTATATGGAGAAAAATAACAGTAAAAATAACCATTGTATAGTAGGATTATGGTACTTTTTTCATTTTGCTCTTATGTTATAGTTCTACATATATGAGTGTGTACATTTTAAAAGTTCTTACTTTCATCAAACATTGAGTTCCCTAATAAGTTCCACCCTTTGATACTAGTTTTGGCCTCAAAGGCCTTAAAGACAAAACGTTTAATTCCTTTAAAACATGACAGGACTTTAAACATTTAAGGACTTGTTCTCCTAAGGTCTTTTATTCAAAGTCCTGTAAGTTTCACAAAATCAAGCACTATGCCTTACTCATCTTCATACTGCCAGCAGCTATGAAAAACTGTCCTACACATAGTAGGCAATCAATAATCTTAGACATTTGTGAAGCTGAATATGAAATTTTCTCATAATTCTGAACCCTTTCCCAGACAGGTTTTCATTTGTTAAAATGCTTCATAAAAATGGTATTTATTGAAATTTTCTCATAATTCTGAACCCTTTCCCAGATAGATTTTCATTTGTTAAAATGCTTCATAAAAATGGTATTTAATTCCCTTAGTTTAGAAGGTCACTGAAGATGACTTCTACTCCATGCAGACCTTCTACTCATAACTAAATTCTACTTCAAGTATTTCATTTTCATTGTTACAAGCACCAGTACCAACACAACAAAAATAAACTAAAAAGTCTGTCTTCTACTTACGCCATCCTTCTAAGGTTCTTTCTTTCAGTTTTTTTTTTTTTTTTTTTTTTTTTTTGCCAGTCCTGGGGTTTGAACTGAGGGTGTGAGCACGGTCCTTGGACTTTCTCAAGGCTAGAGCTCTACCACTTGAGCCATAACACAACTTCCATTTTTTTTCTAAGTATGTGGTACAGAGGAATTGAACCACTAGGCCAAACTCCCAGCCCCTAAGTTACTTTTTCATTTTAATCCACTATATCTTTCCTATCTCATCAGGAAATTGCAGGAAACAAAGTGCTGTACTTTCTACAGAGCTTGGTATCTTCCATTTCCTTACTTCCTTGTCATTCTGAAGCCTACATATTAACTTTGGTCTTATCAAGGTCGACTAAATTTTTCCTTGTCCATAAACCAACCAGAAGCTGGTATAAAAATCCACTATTAAATGGATCTATCAGTATGTATGTTTCAGGACTGCATTTGACTGCTGGGTATTGCAGGAGAAATTATAACTTAGGTTAGACTTTCTACTATGAATTTAGTATTAAGAATCCCAAATGGTCTTTTAGTATAGTTCACAGTCCTATATGAATGCCATTATCTCAATCCCCACTGAGCAAAATTTCAGATCATGTCTACTTTCACACTATTTTTTCATTTCTCTGAACATAACTTTCTTTTCCTTTCATAATGAAAATGACTCCTTCAATTCCCTGACACTCTCACAAATGTGTATATTCCCCAATAATACAATATCATGCAATCATAAAAGTGAAGTTATTTAGATAGACAACAAAAGGACAAAATAAAAAATAAAATACTATGTATTAATATACTAGTATTTTAGAAATATGAATTTGCACAGTTTCTATGAAGAGACATATACAAATTGCTTGTACAAAGAGAAGATAAGTAAAGGGATTTTTCATTGTATATGCTTTTACTGGCTCATAATCTTGGTGATGTAAAAATATTGTCATAAAAATAACAAAGAAAACTTTAACTCTAATCATGTTTTTTTCTTCCACACATTTTTCTTTTCTGTCTCCACCCTCTCCTTCCCTCTGTCCCTCTCCCGTCCTTCCTTTATTCTTTCCTTCCTTCTTTTTTTTTTCTTTTTTGGTGTCAGTCCTGGGACTTGAGCTCAG
The DNA here is from genome assembly GCF_031878675.1 of Megascapheus bottae. Taxonomy (NCBI): domain Eukaryota; kingdom Metazoa; phylum Chordata; class Mammalia; order Rodentia; family Geomyidae; genus Megascapheus; species Megascapheus bottae. The sequence continues at coordinate 40,875,899 of NC_143520.1, read as the reverse complement.
GGTCTCATGTTCTCCATTAGCGTTTTTTACTCAAAACAAAACACAATAAAAACAATCAGAAAACATCCTACAAAGCCTTCCTATTGTGAATATGATGAATAAAAGTTTAAAACATGACCTCCAATTATCTCTCATTGTTTGAACTCCTTTTTATTTAGCTCTACAATGTCAAGTAACTGTCTTTAGTTACTCAAATGTATAGGAATTTCTATTGCTTTGGGCCTTAGCAATTAAATTCTGTCTTACTGAAAAGCAAATAGTCATTGTTTACTTCCAAGATGCTTCTATCCTTTCTAACTTGATTAATTCACTCTGAATGTCCTGAACTTGATTAATTTACTCTGATACGTTCTGCCATTGTAGCTAGTTTTTTTATGACACTCATCACAATATTAATTATTTGGTTAGTGTTTGACTTGAAAACCCAGTGAAGACTGGGGCCTGAAGGTCTAGTAGCCTGGCATATCTGATGATTAAACTTAGCCTGACATATACTCTAAGCATAATTTTATTTTTGGTTGGTTGTGGGGCTTGAACTCTGGGCCTGAACATTGTCCCTGAGCTCTTCAGCTCAAGGCTAGTGCTCTACCCTTTGAGCCTCAGTGCCAAATCTAGTTTTCTGGTGGTTAATTGGGAATAAGAGTCTCACAAACTTTTGGTCCCGGCTAGTTTTAAAATGTGATCCCCAGATCTCAGCCACCTGAGTAGCTAGGATTACAGCTGTGAGCCACTGGCTGCCGGCTGAGTATAATTTTTGAATGAATTGATTAATTCATATAACCCATAAGTAATAACTGGAGAGGAACCATCTCTTATTCCAACTTATCTTGCATTACTCAAAACTGATAACGTCTTTGAATTCAAACCTTTTGTCCACAAAGCTGATTTTTCAAGTATAGGAGCAGAGTTTATTTTATTAAGAATTCTTCAGGAGCCAAGAGTGTGGCCTAGTGGTAGAGTGCTTGCCTAGCATGCACGAAGACCGCGATTGAATTCCTCGGTACCACACACATACAAAAAGTTGGAAGTGGCGCTGTGGCTCAAGTGGTAGAGCTCTAGCCTTGAGAAAGCTCAAGGACAGTGCTCAGCCCTGAGTTCAAGCCCCAAGACTGGTTTAAAAAAAAAAAAAAAGAGGATGAATGCATGAACTCTACAAGTCTTTTCTAGCTCTAACAACTGATCATTCAGTGTGCTTCTTTCCCCAAAGCATTTTTGTATTTATAACTTCCTGAGATATGATGCAATAAAATGATTGACATCAGGCATTTTTGGATAAAGAATGCTCTTGGCTGAGTAATCCTTTTCTCTGGGGACCTCAAATCAAATCAGATACATAGACTACATTTTCATTAGTATGCTTCTGGTTGTCACTACTAAAGTATTTAATAAACTTAATGAAGGCAAAGTAACATATTTTTGCTCAAGCTTCACTTAATTTTATTTTGAATACAGCTATGATGTTGAAATATAAAATATGGGTCTAGAGCAGAATAACTAACCATAATTTGCACTCGACAAAATTATAGTGTGAAAATGGCAACTTCACAGAATAAAAACATTGTTGGAAAAAAATATAGCATTCCACAGACTAACTTAAAATGTCAGAAAATTTCCTGATCTGAAATTGAGTGTCTGGAACTACAGTGCTTTCAAAATAAAGAAGTAAAGAAAAAAATAAAACTTTTGATATGTCATGTGGAAGAAAATGCCTCCTGAGAAGCAAACAATTAATCTTTGAAATAGCTTTCTCTAGAAAACAGAATAAAGAACACAATGTCTACTATCACATAGCATTTTAGACAGATGAATCTTTCTTCAGAATAGTGTTTGCATTTGTAAGTAAGAAAAGGACAAGTATATACTTCTGTTGTCATATGACTATGACAAACCATAATACTAACCAAGCAAGCTAGGTTCCAGTGGCTCACAGCTGTAATCCTAGACACTCAACATGACAGATGTAAAGGACTGTAGTCAAAGCTAGCCCAAGCAGAAAATTCCATGAGACACCATCTCCAATTAACTACCACAATGAGGGATTGGAGCCATAGATCAAATAGTACAGCACCATCCAGGCAAGTGTGATGCAGCAGAGTTCATGCCACAGTACAAACCAAAACCAGACCAAATCAAAATAAATGAACAAGTGTAAGTGTACTGAGCACTCAGGCTGCCCAAGTTGCCTAAGTCATTTCAGTAATTATGTTTTGCATAGACTAACTTTTGGCATCTACAGTGCAAGAATCACTAAGGCTGAACAGTTGAAATAACAGCATGCAAAGGAGATTCCACAGTAATCCATGGCTTCCACAAAGAGGCCTAACAGTTGTTAGATAAGACAAAAGCCATCATTTTACATGTTGACCAATCTGGAATATCCAGAGAAAACCTGTTAACATATTTCTGTGTACAAAAACTTCTTAAAAAGAAAAGACAGTAAACATTTTTTTGAAATTTCCTTTCCTTCAATAATAATAGCTTAGAATTAATTTAATACTACATGTAGAGTTGCATTATTCTTTATAAAACTGCATAATATTTCACTGTATTAGATATAATGATTTATTAACCAGTTCACTTATTAGTAACCAATATATTACCATTAATTTACTATTTACTAAATATTTTAAGTATACATATATTATGTGTACATGACATGCTTTTGTATACATAGTATGTTTTATATATGAACAATAATACAAACATATACATGTATATAAACATAGATGAGAATAACATGCATAAATATGCATAGGATACGGGTGGTTAAAGTTTTGGAAAATAGGGAAGCTGAAGAGCTCAGATGTTTACAGCCAACATGGGTGGGATCTCAAAAATAAATAGAAGAAAGCCAACAGAGCATGGTGACTCATGTCTGTAAACCTAGCTACTCAGGAGGCTGAGATCTGAAGATCAAGATTCAAAGCCAGCCAGAGCACAAAAGCACTTGAGACTCTTTTTTTACATATTTTTTTATTGTAATTAATAGAAGGTTTACATTATATTCACCAGATAGAAGGTGCATTACTTCACAAACATTGATACGCTTTCTCATGTCTTGGCACCTGAGACTCTTATCTCCAATTAACCTCCAGAAAATGGGAAGTGGGACTTGGCTCAAGGGTAAGGTGGTAGTTGAAGAGCTCAGGGACAACACCCAGAGGCCCAGGGGTAAGCAGTAGCCTTGAGCTGAAGAGCTCAGGAATAGCACCCAGGCCCTGTTCAAGCCCCATGAGCCACCAAAAAAAAAATTAAAAAAAAATAAATAGAAGAGGTACTTGAAGCATGACCTAGTACAGAGCGCTTCCCTAGCATACAAGAAACCCTCTGTTCAATTCTTCAGTACCACATACACAGAAAAAGCCAGAAGTGGTGTTGTGGCTCAAGTGGGAGAGTGCTAGCCTTGAGAGAGCTCAAGGACAGTGTCCTGGCCCTGAGTTCAGGCCCCAGGACTGGCAAAATACATAAATAGACAGACAGACAGACAGAAGAATATAAACAGATATAAATAAATAATCCTTGCATTTCTGACATAAACTATATTTGTACAAGAGTAATATACTAGAATTTTTGGGTTTCCAGACTCTACTAAATTATTAAAATTAAGGGTTTTTTGTATTTATATTCCTAGTAGAAAAGTCTCATCTTTTCTTTGTTTAGGGAAATTACTTTAGTTGGTTGATACTGGTATCAATGCTAGACTGGCTTTGTATAAAACATATGGGAATATTCTTTCTTTTTTTTTGCCAGTCCTGGGACTTGAACCCAGGGCCTGAGCACAGTCCTTGGGCTTTCTCAAGGTCTAGTGTTCTACCGAGTGAGCCTCAGTATCACTTCCAGCTGTTTTTTTGTTTTGTTTTGTTTTTTTGCTATGTATGTGGTACCAAGGAATCGAACCTGGGCTTCAAGAATGCTAGGCAAGCACTTTTCCCACCAGGCCAAATTCCCAACCTTGGGAGTATTCTTGCTATGCCTGTACTTGGAAGTTCTTTAAAAATCATGAGAATACAATGATCACACCAAGTTATTTGAAGAAACTGAACAGAGGAAAAAAATATACGTATACAATTGTAAATAATGATATGAAAGACTCATATCACATAAAGGAGATGACTTTTACATGTAAATATTTCCAAACTATCAATAATAAAAGTATATGCCCTTATTAGAGAGAAAGGCAAAGAACACAATCAATAGCAGGAAGTATATAAATGATTTATATACACATGAGAAAAATATTTAACTGTTATTTAATAACATAAAACAAATATATATTAAAACTAATACCAGAGAAGGGGCTAAACTTTAAAACAAAAGATATTTCACCATGCTTTTAAGTTGTGGAAAAAGAGACAAACTTACATACACAGCAGGTAGGCTTATAACTTCTGTGGAGCATGACTTGGGAAGACCTAGAATGTTTATGCTTTTGAACTAGCAATTCTAAAGCTATCTTAAATTTATTCCCATATGTATAATATGAAAGATTATAATAGCTAACAAGTGCTCACTTGAAGTCACCTTTTAACTCCTTTATAAATATGAGTTAAATATAAGTATAAAGTTATATAAGTCTAATAACTGAAGTAGGAACAATTATACTCTGTTTTTAGAGATAAGGACACTCAAGAATGGAAAGCTGAAATTATTTTCCTTAAGCCAGGTACTGGTGGCTTACACCAGTAATCCTACCTACTAAGGAGGCTGAGGATTGAGGATCCAAGCCAGGCCAGGCAGAAGAGTCCATGTGAGACTCTTATCTCCAGTGAACTACCACAAGAAGTGGTGCTGTGGCTCAAGTTGTAGAGCACAAAGAGGACCAGGGAAAGGGCCCAGGCACAGAGTTCAATCCCTAGGACCAGTTTAAAAAAAAAAAAAAGTCATTTTCCTCAAAGAAAAGATCCAAGAAACATTAGATGCGAAAATAAAACATAAGCAATCTGAGTGTAGGTGGTAGCGTGCTTGCCTAGCATGCACGAAGACCTGGGTTCAATTCCTCGGTACCACATACATAGAAAAAAGCTGGAAGTGGTGCTGTGACCCAAGTGGTAGAGCTCTAGCCTTGAGAAAGTCCAAGGACAGTGCTCAGGCCCTGAGCTGAAGCCCAGGACTGGCAAAAAAAAAAAAAAAAAAAAGTAAACTGAATCACATTTGAAACATGATGTAAAAATCAGTGTTAATAAATTCTTTAATAATAAAAGAGTGAACTGAATCAATAAACTCCAAACTCCAAACACGAATACACACAAGCAGCCTTTAAAATGAATGTTAAAACTTCAAGAAGCCGGGTGCCATAATTCAAGCTACTCAGGAGTCCGAAATCTGGAAAATTGTGACTCAAAGGAAGCCCAGGCAGAAAAGTCCTTTAGCTCCATCTCCAATATAATCAGCAGAGAACAGGGTGAGATATGTGCCTCAAGCTGTAGAGTGCCAGCTGAGTTAGCAAGCTGAGCAAGCACAAGGCTCTGAATTCAAATCCTAGTATTGATAAGAAAAAAAGAAATGCTCTTTGGGAATTGTTATAGAAAGACTTCCAAAATCTATTGTGATATTTCTAGGTGGAAATACAACAGAATAACATTCTACCTATATAATCATACATGATTGTTCAGGCTTAACATATATCCAGAAAGACAGACAAGAAACTGTCAATAGTGGTAACTAAAAAGGAAATGTTTTTCAATTTTGTATAGTTATAATTAACAAAAATACACAATTTCAAAGAAATAGCAAAAATTAAAAGTAAAAACAAAGAAAAGCTTAACCCCTCTTTCTCTCTCTCTCCCCCTCTCTCTTACCCCCCCCCCCTCTTTCTTCCTTTCCTTCAGCCTGGGCACTGTCCCTGAGTTCTTCAGCTCAAGGCTACCTCTCTACCACAATGAGCCACAGCACTACTTCCGACTTAGGGCTTTTCTGTGTATGTGGTACTGAAGAATTGAACCCAGTGCTTTATGCATGCTAGGCAAGCACTCTACCACTAGGCTATGCTGCTGGCCCTTATTTCTTTTTTAATTAAAAATTTTTTAAAAAAATTATGAGGCTGGACTTTACTACATAATCCCTGGCTGTCCTCAAAGTTAGTCCTCCTGACTGAGCCTCTTAAGTACAGGCATACAATACCATGCATAGGTATTTTTATTTTTCCTGTCGGTCATGGAACTTGAACTCTGGCCTGGGCATTGTCCCTGAGATCTTCAATTCAAGGCTACCATCCTACCCCTTGAGTCACAGCCTCACTTCTCATAGGTATTCTTTTTTTTGTTTTGTTTTGTTTTGGCCAGTCCTGAGGCTAGAACTCAGGGCCTGAACACTGTCCTTCAGCTTTTTCAAGGCTAGAGCTCTACAACTCAAGCCACAGCACCACTTTCGGCTTTTTCTATGTATGTGGTAAAGAATCAAACTCAGATCTTTGCGCATGCTAGGCAAGCACTCTTACCACTAAGACAAACTCCTAGCCCCATAAGTATTCTTTATAATAATTTTTTTTTTCTTTTTGGTTGGCTCTGGGGCTTGAAAGCTGGGCCAGTGCACTGTCCTTGAGCTCTTTAGCTCAAGGATGAAGCTCTACCTTGTTGAGCCACAGCACCACTTTTGGTTTTCTGGTGGTTAACTGGAGATAAGAGCCTCACAGAGACTTTGCTGAGGGGGCTGGCTTTGAACAGCAATCCTCACATGTCAGTCTCCTGAGTAGTTGGGATTACAGTCATGAGCAACTAGGGGGCTGGCTTTGAACAGCAATCCTCACATCTCAGTCTCCTGAGTAGTTAGGATTACAGTCATGAGCAACTAGCACTGGGCATTTTTCCTGATTTTATATGTAGTTCATCCACACAAACTTTCAATGCAGAGTTATCATAAGTCTGAAAATTGCTGGAGTAAAGAATGACTAATAAAGCTTAATCTTAGTAGTAAATATGTGAACTAATAAAAAATAGTCTGACATACCTGACATGTGCATTGCAGTATCTTTTAGCATACTCAGTCCATGTTCCAAACTTCTGTGGAAAGAGAGCTTCAATCTGCATGAAAAGCTGTAATAATACATATGTTTTCAATATATTTTAACATTTTTCAAGTCAATTATGATGATAAAACAAATCAATACATAACAGAAAGTATAAAAGAAAATATACTCCTCCAAAACCCAGGCTTCCTCTCCACCCCACTGCCAAGCATCCTTCAAGAATAAGAGTAATCTTTCTTTCTTTCTTTCTTTCTCTTTCTTTCTTTCTTTCTTTCTTTTTTTCTTTCTTTCTTTCTTTCTTTCTTTCTTTCTCTCTCTCTCTCTTTCTCTCTCTCTCTCTTTCTCTCTCTCTCTCTCTCTTTCTCTCTCTTTCTTTCTTCCTCCTCTTTCTCCTTTTGAGCAGGTACTAGGGCTTGAACTCAAACCCTGAGCACTGTCCCTTAGCTTTTTCATTTAAAGGTGGAATCCTGACGTAAGAGCCACAGCTCTACTTCTGGTCTTTTGCTAATTAATTGGAGAGAAGAATCTCCACGGATTTTACTGTCCACACAAGCTTCAAACCATAATCTTCAGATCTCAGGCTCCTAAGTAGCTATGATTACAGGTATGTGACACTGGCACTGGAAAGATGTAAGTTTCTTAAAACTTTGATTCTGGATATATAGTTGTTTATAGTATTTATGCAGTTATAAAAGTAATTTCATATAATTCAGGGTAAATGGGCCAGGAGTTCGGCCTAGTGGTAGAGTGCTTGCCTAGCACAAAACAAAAAGAACAGTTGAGTTTAAAGTATATATAAATCTTTCTTTTTTTTAATGACACTGGAGAATCAACTCACATATACCAGCATGTATGGCATACTATACATGTGTTGAACCATTGAGCACTGAGCCTAGTAAAACCCTTAAATAAAATGCTTTTTAAAGTTTGATGGGCATTACCACATTGGCCAACAAAAATAGCTGTCATACTTTCCACTTTCATCAATAGCATGATTTTGTTTTCATTTTTACAACTCTGATAAGCAGTATATAGTAGTTCTCCATTGTTATTTCAATAGGCCTTCTAAAACTAACAGTTTTATTGAGGTATAATTCAGGTACTATATAAAGTCCATGCTCTCAAAGTACAGAAGTCAGTGGTTTTTAATGTATTTATATAGTTGTTCCTCAGTTATCCCTATCTGTTTTTAGAATTATTTCCCCAAGTCCTGAGGATTGAACTCAGGGCCTGGGTACTGTTCCTGAGCTTCTTTGCACTCAAGGCTAACGCTTTACCACTTGAGCCATAGCTCTACTTCCAGTGTTTTGATAGTTGATTGGAGATAAGATTATCATACTTTCCTGCCCAAACTGGTTTTGAACAGTGATCCTTAGATCTCAGCTAGGATTACAGATGTGAGCCACTGGTGCACAGCGTTCCTTTTAGAATATTTTCATTACCTCCAAAAAACAATCTATCTTCATTAGCAGTCAAGTGCCATATTTCTGTTCATCCATACATGGTAAGCGTTAATCTACTTTCCATTTTCATAAGTGTGTCTGGACCTGATCTGATATTTCATATAAATAGAATTGTAGGCAACTCTGAAGCTAAGCTGTGAAATCTAGAAAGGTTTGAGAGGTTACAACATTGAGAATGCTTAGAGCTGGTCATGATAGAAAGGGTTTAAACAGACAGCTCTGGAGAAAGAGTGAAGAGACTAGATTGCAGCCCCACCCCTTTTCCTAATAGCTGTTATTCAGATCTGGCTTAATAATCAAGAATGGGTACCCTATGTTGACAGATAAGACAAATGGCTACCCCTCCATCCTGGGGCTTGGACCCAAGGCCTGAGCACTGTCCTTGGGCTTTCTTCAAGGCTAATGCTCTACTACTTGAGTTATAGCATCACTTCCGGTTTTTTCTATGTATGTGGTACCAAGGAATAGAACACGGGTCTTTGTGCGTGCTAGGCAAGCACTCTGCCACAGGGCTAAACTCCCTGCCCCAGGGCTAGGCATTTTTGAAACAATTATTTCCTTCAATTCTCCTGGCAACTCTACAATACAACAAGTCCACTGTTGTTGTTATTGTTGTTGTTTTAATATAGGTCAGTGTTTATTAGTAGACAGGGCTTTATTAGGGAAGGCTAACCCTTATATCCTTTTGCAAGGTTCACCTATCATTTCTATAATCCATATTTAATCTATCTGCTAGAGTGACAAAGCTAAGTGGGGTATGAAACAAATATCTTATTCTTCCATTATAACTATGTATCTCATTTTGTCGACATATAAGCTCTAGTTTCTCTCTACTTTTTCAAATGTGTGTCTTGAAGTGAAAGAAAAGCATAGACAAGTTCTATAATGCCATATAAAAGAAATAAAGTAGATAACCTAACAGTAAGGTGCTTTTATTATAAAACCAATAGGGTAAGTGAAAATTGAGGCTATGGAAAAATGTGAAGAGCAGATGTGGAGAATAATATTACAACACTAACTATAGAAACATTGAAATAAAGGTAAAAACTATTTTATAAATACCTACAAGCACCTCTATGGTTTCAATGTAAAAAGACAAAAAAAAGTCATTTAAAAGATGTATTTAATTATTAACAGCTGTCTAGAAATTCTAATGTATTCTTTTGTCATATGAAGAATCTAAAAATAAAAACTGTAAAGCAGATGACTGATACATTTTTCCTTTTTATCCTTTAAAACTCCAAAGTATAAAAATTTTAATACCTCTTCAGGCCTTCCCAAAGCTGGAGTTCCCGTAAGAAGAATGGCTCTTTGGGCTTTCTGCACTATTGGTAATAAAATCTTGCTGCGGGTTGCAGTTCTAGACTTCATGTAGTGTGATTCATCCACTATAATGACTTTGAATCTCTGATTTTTCAGGGCATCTATCAAAATCTCTGCATCTGTGGTCAAAAGACCATAACCCAGAATTGTCACTTTGCTGGTTGATATTCTCCTAGAAAAGGAAGTATGTACTTTAAAAATACCTCAGTAATATATATATGATAAACAATATAATTTTAAACCATTATATAATCAATATAATTTTGGAGGGGGAGGGAACAAATAGAAGAAAAAGAAAAACATAGGAAGAGGCACTATTGTTGAAATTCAATTTGTCTTAAATTTTTACATTCCTCATATACGATAAAATGGGATCCAAAATCTTGGTTAAGTGGTCTTTGGAAAATTTGCAAACCTAAGAAACAACATTACTAGGATAAGGACATTACTTTCTGACAGTATTTACTTCTAAGTATTTAAGATTATTCATAAAGTGGATACTCAAACATTAGTTGACTATGCAGGGAAACATTTACATATAAAGGACACACACATACCACATTTTTAACCTAGCTGTTACTGGTCTTTTGATCCACCAATACTATAAGTGGTCTGTCTAGTAAAATTCAAGACATTTAAATGCAGGACATTTTCAACCAACTGAAGGCAAACAGAGGTCCCAATTCACTGTGACAACAAAACAACACCTAGCCATGTGGTGAGAAAATGTGGATAGAGAAGGGTTTATCACCTGAGATGGAGAACCACTGAGCTAAAGTAAAGACGTTCTAGATCTTGCTGAGCTTGGTGGCTGATATCAGTAATTCTAGCTACTCAGGAGGCTGAGATCTGAGGATCAAGGTTCAAAGCCAGTCTAGGCACAAAAGGATCTGAGACTCTTATCTCCAAGTAACCTCTAGAAAATGGGGAAGTGGCTCAAGGATAGGGTGGTAGCCTTGAGCTGAAGAGCCCAGGGACAGTGCTCAAGCTGAGTTCAAGCCCCACGATCCACACACACAAACACACACATACACCCTTTATCTTTTTAATCTCTGTATTTCACAGCCCTGTAATATTCTTTATGCTTCATATATAATTATGAAATTATATACACATAACTGTTTTTATACATTTCACATTTATACATCATACAGCTTATTCATCTTTATATATATATATATAGTGATATGTTCAAAGTAAATGCTTGTAGAATTAAGTAGATGAACAAATTCATGAACAATGAAACATGCCACTTTTCCATTTTCTATTATCACTAAAGAAAAAAATACAAGAGGGTTAGTCTGGTGTCATTCTCAGATCTTGGCCCATTGAGTAGGATTACAGATATAATCCACCAGCTTTAGCTACAATTAATTTTTGAACCTTAAAACAATTCATTTTTAGTACATGTGAGGGATGTGTGAAATTATCTTTAAAATATACATTTTTTACACTTACTTTTAAAGTATTTCATAAAAGAATATGAAGGCTAAATAAATTACTGTGTTTTAGGTAAATAATTCATATTTGAAAATATAAAATAAAATTTTATTATTTTATTTTTCTAGTACTGGGTTTGAACTAAGAGCCTTGTCTGACTTGTTTGGTTTTTTGCTAGTTATTTTAAAGCTTCCTAGACCTTTTCTACCTGGGCTAGCTTCAAATTGTAATCTCCAGCTCTTAGCCTTATGAGCAGTAGCAGTAAGCAACTAGGACATGGCTAACTCTTTTTTTTTTTTTGCCAGTCCTGGGCTTGAGCTCAGGGCCAGAGCTCTGTCCTTGGACTTTCTCAAGGCTAGAGCTCTACCACATGAGCCTCAACACCACTTTTGGCTTTTTTCTGTGTATGTGGTACTGAGGAATTGAACCTGGGTCTTTGTGCATGCTAGACAAGCACTCTACCACTAGGCCAAACTCCTGGCCCCATGGATAGCTCTCTTATTTCTAAATTATATAGTGGTAATATTTTAATTAAAACATGATTATAATGCATGAAGTTCAGGGTTGGCCCCAATCACCAAGAAAGAAAAAAAATAAAACCCGAGTATACATAGATTGTTTTTTCTTAAAGATTAAAGACTGTTTTTTTTCCTTAAAGATTAAAAATTTGTTCTTACCCAACATCAGTTTTATTCTGAATAACATTGATTTCCTCAGGCTCTACCTCTGGGATCCATTTCTCTATTTCTTCTGTCCAAGGATACCTCAGAGATGAAGGGACCACTATTAAAAGAGGCCATTCTTCTTTATAGAAGTAAGCAATTGCAATAGCCTGGATTGTTTTTCCTAGGCCCATCTAAATTAAAAAAGAAAGTACATGTTAGAAAATGCAGTCTAGCAGCCGAGAGTTTGGCCTAGTGGTAGGGTATTTGCCTAGCATGCACGAAGACCTGGGTTTGATTCCTCGGTACCACGTGTGTAGAAAAAGCCAGAAATGGTGCTTCAGCTCAAGTGGTAGAGTGCTAGCCTTGAAGAAAGCCCAAGGACAGAGCTCAGGCCCTGAGTCCAAGCCCCAGGACTGGAAAAAAAAAAGAAAGAAAGAAAATGAAGTCTAAAATATTTTGAGAGAAAGTATGAAGTATTTAAGACCATTATTTTCAAAATAATTTTCCAATATATAATCAGTTGGATTATATGGCTATAAAAGTCAATAATTATAAACATCTTTAAAATTCATTGAGTAAATTATATTATTTTAAAAACATTTGCAATCAGATTTAAAGACAAAATGGCTCCTATAAAGAATTACAATGATTTCACAAAACTTAAGTTTTATAATGTGATGATTTATCATTTCTCTTCTTTGACAACAGCAAATACCTTACCCAAACAGCAGAACATTCCTATTATTTTAAAACTATTATAAGCCCTGAGTCATATACATTATGCAAAAGAAGTAGGTATCAAGAATTAAATTATTTATATCATAGCTAACATACAAAATTAATATGAGCTTCGGGATGTATAGTGCCTTTCTTTTTTTTTTTTTTGCTAGTCCTGGGCTTGAGCTCAGGGCCTGAGCACTGTCCTTGGACTTTCTCAAGGCTAGAGCTCTACCACTTGAGCCTCAGCACCACTTCCGGCTTTTTTCTATGTATGTGGTACCGAGGAATCGAACCCGGGTCTTCATGCATGCTAGGCAAGCACTTTAACCACTAGGCCAAACTCCCGGCCCCATGTATAGTGCCTTTCTACTCAACAATTTTCATACTAAACACTGTCCCATCTTTACACTATTCTCATCTTAAAAGGTAGTTCCTAAATTAAGTTTTTAACAGTTTTTACTCATAATAGCCAGGAAATGAGCACAACTTTAATATGGTTTAATTTTGGTGCATGGCTAATCAAATTCTGGTAAATTCATACAATGCAATGCTACACAGAAATAAAAAGGAGCAAATGGAACTATGGGGGTGTATGGGTGTAGCACATGTTCAGTATGTCTGCATTTAATCCTTCTGAACAAACAAAAGAAGCAAAGCATTACCTCCTACTATATGAACCCATCATAAATGATTATATATCATAGGTTACCATGGGAAAGGCAAAAAACAAGGATAAAGATTCAGTGGCTACCACGGTATGACACTGAAGGAGGAAAGCTGTAAAAGGAATATTTAGGATAAATTTGCTCATATTTTGCTTGCAATGGTAATGACATAGCTGTATTAATTCATCAGGAGTTGTATGACTGAATATTAGTAATGGAAAAATCTTCTTTTGCATGGTATAATACTCCAAAGGGAAACATGGTACAGAGGATAGAAAGTGAATGTGATTTTTTTAAACCTGGCTTACAGTAAATGCCTAGACTGACTGCCTGACTGCCTGACTTTATTTCTTTATTAGTTTTTGGTTATTAGGGGCCTGAACTCATAGTCTAGATGCTATTCCTGACCTCTCTTCCTCAAGACTATTATTTTCAACCACAGTTCCACTTTGGGTTTTTGAGTGGTTAATTGAAGGTGCATGTCTCATGGGGACTTTTCAGCCTGGGCCGGCTTCAAAAAATGATCCTCAAGCTGGGTGCAGGTGGCTCATGCCTGAAATCCTAGCTACGCAGGACGATGAGATCTGAGGATCATGGTTCAAAGCCAGCCTGGGAATGAAAAATCCATGAGACTCTTATTGCCAATTAACCACCAGAAAGCCAAAAGTGGCCCTGTGGCTCAAGAGGTAGGGTGGTAGCTTTGAGCTGAAGAGCTCAAGGACAGCGCCCATGCCCAGAAATCAAGACCCATATCTGACAAAAAAAAAAAAAAAAAAAAAAAGTGATCCTTAGATCTCAAGAGCTTATGGTTACAGGTATGAAATACTGGCACCCTGGTTGCCTAGATATTATTTAAATCCATGAGTAAACCAATAACCAAAGAAAGATGATATACCTTACATAATAACGAAGATCATAGACCTGGAATACGTAAGACCCAGAGCCAGACTAAGTTTTTGCAGTTTGAAAGGAGGGAGGGAGTCCCTCCTTTGAATCATAGGAGAACAGTAATGTTAGTTACAAGATCAGTGATTTGAGCCACACAACTTGCATATATAGAGTCAGTACTAAAGTCTAGCTACCCCCCCTCCCCAGACCCTGGCTTGAACTTAAGGCTTGGGCACTGTCCTTGGGTTTTCCTCAAGGCTAGTGTTCTACCACCTGAGCCACTGCACCACTTTCAGCTTTTTCTGTGTGGGTGGTACCGGGGAATCAAACCCAAGGCTTCATGTATGGTAGGTGAGTATTCTACTATTAGGTCATGCCCCTAAGTTGTTTTTTGTTGTTGCTGTTTTTTTTTGTTGTTGTTGTTTGTTTGTTTGTTTTGCCAGTCCTGGGCTTGTGCTCAGGGCCTGAGCATTGTCCTTGGGCATTCTCAAGGCTAGAGTCCTACCACTTGAGCCACAGCACCACCTCTGGCTTTTTTCTATGTATGTGGTACTGAGGAATCAAGCCCTAGTCTTGTGCATGCTAGGCAAGCACGCTACCAAACTCCCAGCCCCAAGTCTAACAGTTTTTATTGCCCATACTAAGTGGAAGTTCTGCTACCTGAGATATTTCCCCAACTTCTCTTTGTAGTTTACTTTTTAGATAGTAAATCACTAATTTTACCAACTTTTTAGGACTGAAAAGTAGCTAGGATTACAGGTATGGACCAGTATATCAGTCTCACAGCTTCTAATATTAAAACAAGATCAGCTGAAGATAAATAGTGCATTCTAACCAGTCTCAGATAAAGTATAAAACTGAAGTAGTGGGCCCAGACTTTGGCCCATTGGTAGAGTGCTTGTGCCTGTCTAGCATGCACAAAGATCTCGGTTTAATTCCTCAGTACCACATATACATAGAAAAAGCCAGAAATGGTGCTGTGGTTCAATTAGTGAGATGGTACACATCAAAATTCCATAATCCCAGTACTTGAGGGGCTGAGGCAGGAGAATTTTGAGGTCAAGCTCAACTGTAGCTACACTGCAAATTCAAGGACAGTCTGAATCACAGAGCAAGATCCTGTCTGAAAGGGGGAGGGAGGGAGGGAAGAAAAGAAGGAAGACAGAGAGAGACAGACAGACAGAGAGACAGAGACAGAGAGACAAGGAGAGGACATGCATATAGAATCCATTGATATTAATGTAAATTAATATCTGAATATTTTATACAGCTTGCCAAAGAGTAAATCACACGATACAACCAAATTTAAGATTTAATTTATGGTAGGAGACACACAGCTCTAAAGGAGAAATAAAAAACTTTCATACAACTTTTATAACTAAACCAAAGAGCAATTACATATCAATTTTTTATTAAAAAAACAAGAACAGCAGATTATTCGAAAACAAGATCCATCAATATGCTGTCTCCAAGAGACCCACCTCACTGCCAAAGACAGAAACAAACTCCATGTGAAGGGATGGAAAAGAATTTTTCATTCCAGTGCATCGCTCAGAAAAGCAAGAATAGCAATCTCAATCTCTGACAAAATTAACCTCTCAGTAAAATCAGTATACCAAGATTAAGATGGCCACTACATATTAATAAAAGTATCAATTCATAACCAGAATATTACAGTTATAAACATTTACTCTCCCAATATGGGAGCACCTAAGTATGTCAAACAAAGTCTCATAGAGCTACAGGACAAGATAGACTCAAATACTGTCATAGTGGGAAATTTCAATATGCCTCTCTCATCAAAGGACAGAGCAGCCAAGCAAAAGATAAGCAAAGACATCTCTGAGTTAAATGACACTGTAGCCTAGCTGGGCTTAGCAGAAATCCACAGTTTTCCAACTAACAGCAAAACACTATACATTTTTTTTCTGCTGCCCATGGAACATTCTCCAAAATAGATCATATCAAAGAACCCAAGAAGATACAAGAGGACTGGTACAATCTCCTGCATTCTACCTGACCACAGTAGAATCAGACTAGTTCTGAACAACATAGTACACTCAACACATGGAAGTTGAATAACATACTTCTGTAACCTGGGTTACAGAACAAATCAAAGAAGAAATTGGATACTTTCTACAGTGCAATGAAAATGAAAATATATCACAAAGGAACTTAGAGGGCACAGCAAAAGCAATCCTAAGGGGCAAATTTATCACCCTAGGAGCCCATATTAGAAAGAAGAAATTCATGTAAATAACCTAAAGCAGCAATTAAAGCACCTAGAAGAGCAAAAAAGTTAACTCTAATAACTAGAAGGACACATCAATATTTTATTGTTATTTGTGTTTTCCTATCCTTAAAGCCTTCCAATTCTCATACCCCAAACCACTCAAACATCACTGTATCCAACGCATCAGAAATTTAATAACTACAGTGTTTTGTCTGGTTTGAGTTTATGTTGTTTTCCCTACTCCAAACAACTCTGATCATAAACATGCTTCCAGAAACCGAGATATGCTTTTGATTATTTTGTCTGTGGGCCATACCAACACATCTGTGCTACGCTCATTAATCCCTGGTTTTGTTTCATAACCCATTTGCTTTATTATCTCGGAATATCAGTCTGTTTCTCTTCTCTAACTTTCTGGAAGGTAGAATTTGCTCTGCCTAGAATTTGAAGCCTAGATTTTATTACAAGGTCCACCTTACTATTTGTTAGTAATTTTAACAATTATCTTTTTAGTTCAGGATTGTCCACTGTCTTCTGACTTGCAAAGCACCTCCCCAATTATCAAAATTTCCTAACACTGCTGAGATCAAGGATGTATGTCTTCATATATGGAAATGGGACTTGAGACAATGGGAAGGCAAAGAAGACAACAAATGTCTGTTAAGTGGGAGGGATAGGAGCTATGGTGTACACTTTTATTCCATGCATATATATTTGAAAACAATATATTGTATACCATAAATGTCTACAAATTTTGACAACAATTATTCTTTGTGCTGGTATTGGAGTTTGACAATGTTCCTTAACTTTTTTTCCTAAGGCTGGCACTCTACCACTTGAGGCATGGCTCCATGTCTGCTTTTTTATTGGTTAGTTGGAGGTAAGTGTTTCACTGGCTTTCCTGTTCAAGTTGGCTTTGACCTCGGTCATCAGAGCCCAGCCTCCTAAGGAGTTACATTATAGACAGGAATCATAGCACCTAGCTCATAAGTACATTAAAAAGAGAATCTATGGGCTGAGAATAGGAAAATAAATGGTGAATTATCCTGATATGATGGAAAGCTAGTTTGATTAGAAATTTAACAGGTCTTATTTTATCTTCTAATTCTATGATCCTATCTCCTGGTAGTAAACTATTAAACTCACCAATTTAATTCAAACCTCATATCCTACTTAAAAGTTTTATTTTTTTTTTATTTTTAAGTTGTGTAGTTGGAATCAAATACAGAACTTTACAAATGCCAGGTAAGCACTCTACCACTAAGCTACTTCCCCAATTCTTGTTATTAGTTGTCTTCTGAATCCCAGATTTTTGCTGGGTTTCCTGGATATTCATCTTCTGAATGTACAATTTAGGAGATGACTAAAGATGTGAGGGTAATGTTTTCATAGATATTCTGGGCCTTTCTTTCTGGTTTGCTTCTCTGAGATTTTATCTACATGTCTATGTGGCAGTGCGCAGTTAAGAGCTAGACACAGTAGTCTCTTATACAAACAAGATATAAGCAGTCAGTTTCATCTACACTGCTTTGAACTTTTAAAAAGAATTGAGTACTCAAGTAGTAGACTTGGCAATGGAAGCAAACAGAAGGACATAATAAAGAATCCATCTTCAAGACTTAAGGTATAGCTCAAGTCATAGCATGCTAGGGTAGCAAACATGGGATCAACTCCATATGGCCACCACTTTTCCAACCCCCCCCCACACCAAATAGCCCACTCTGTAAATTAAAAAAAAAAAACTGAATGCTGATAAATGTCCAATGCTCTTATCCTTTAACAAAACCCAGGCATGATGCTAAGAAAAGAGTGAGAGTTACATTTTTGTTGTTGTCAGTCCTGGAGCTTGAACTTAGGGCCTGGGCACTGTTCTTAGACACATTTTGTCTAAGGCTGGCACTCTGCCACTTGAGCCACAATGCCACTTGGGGCTTTTTCTGTGTATGTGGTTCTGGGGAATCAAACCCAGGGCTTCATGCATGCTAGGTGAGCATGCTACAACTAGAACATGCTCCTTGCCCCACCATGCTACTTTTTTGGCACTGGTAAGAAATTGAAACCATATAACCTCTAGTCCACAAGGTGAGACCCTTCACTCTAGCTTCGCTCCATAATCTAATAACAAACCAAGTCAGTCTCCCATGTTGTTTCTTTCAAGTCACCTTTATTCCTGATTTGGAGCCTTCTTTGCTCTCTCCACTAAGACTTATATGAATAATGAAAAAATTTTAATGCCCTCTCAGTGTCTGTGTAACATCATCAATCTTGACACTGGAACCAGATTCTAGATGGAAGGGTCTAATGAATCTCTTCAAGGTGAATGTGGTATGGGAAAAGTCACTTTTCAATATCAGTTAATAAACTGGCAGTATGACTTTTATGAAAAGATCTCCTTAGGCTTTGTTAGCTGAAGTGGGAAAAAAGAATATGAGAATTTGATCAATTGGGCATCACTGAAAAAGAATAAATTTCTTACTCCATCAATGTATTATACCCATCATCACTAAAAATGACAGTCTCATCAATCTTTCTTTCTCTTTCTTTTTTTTTTTTTTTTTTTTTTTGCCAGTCATGGGGCTTGAACTCAGAGCCTAAGCACTGCCCTTCGGCTTTCTCAAGGCTAGTGTTCTACCACCTGAGCCACAGTACCACTTCCCCCTTTCTCTGTGTATGTGATAACTAAGGAATAGAACCCAGGGCTTCAGCATGCTAGGCAAGCACTATATACTGGGCCAAACTCCCGTCCCCTGTGAAAACAATTTCTATCCTTATCTTAAACTTGTAAAAATTTTAATTGAGCATCAGTACTAAACTCACTAAACTTTTAAGTTGATTTTAATAGCAAAAAAGATGTTTTGTACTACAGATCACTGTAAAATGTTCAAGTCATTTATTCATGAAACATTTACAGATTCCAGAAAAGAGGTATTTAAATAGACATAACTGTATAATTACTATTATAAAATGTCCAAGTTAGCAAAAAGCAGAAAAAATAAAAAATATCATGAATAATGACAGATGGAGTATTATTATTGGTAGAAAATAAGTAATATAAATGTCCAAGTTAGCAAAAAAGCAGAAAAAAATAAAAAATATCATGAATAATGACAGATGGAGTATTATTATTGGTAGAAAATAAGTAATATAAGGAAATAAAAAATAGGGCTGAAAAAGTAATTTCTCTACAAAACAAAAGATATAGAACATCAACAGTAAAATTTTCTGTTTAACTTGGCTTAAATATAGAAAAGACCAGGGCGGTTAAGATGGAAAAAATCCAGATGCCATACTGCAGATGAATGGATACAAAAAATGTGGTATATATATATACAATGGAATTTTACATAGCCAACAGACAAGATGAAATAATGGCATACTAAATCCCCTAGCACAATGGTGTTCATTGCAGCACTATTTACCATAGCAAAGATATGGAACCAACCCAGATGTCCCTCAGTTGATGAGTGGATCAACAAGATGTGGTATTTGTACACAATGGAATTCTATGCTGCTGTTAGAAAGAATGACATCGCCCCATTTGTGAGGAAATGGAAACACTTAGAAAAAATCATATTAAGTGAAGTAAGCCAGATTCAAAGGAACATAGGCCCAATAGTCTCCCTCATTTGTTATAATCAGTAGAAACCTTGGGCTCTCCTAGCAGAGATTTACAACAGAACAAAATCTAGAGACATTAGGCCAAATAGTATGACACTAAATGTAAGGACCTCCAGGATAAGGAAACAAAAGCCATATAATGAGTGACTGTTGTCCTTAATGTACTATGTTATCACTCATCTCTTTTGCCATCCTTTAGTTATCTCATATTTTTATAATATTTCACCTTGTTATCACATATATTTTATATGTGCTTAATTGGTTATTTGAAATTGCATAGGGAAGGGGGGAAATCAAGATGAGCGGGGGTGGGTGGGGGGAGGGTGGGAGAGAAATGGGGACATGTCATGAGAAAGGGTATCAATGTTTGTGAAGTTATGCACCTTCTATCTGGTGAATATAATGTAACCCTTCTCTTCTATTAATCACAATAAAAATTATTTTAAAAATGTAGTAGATATATACAATGGAATTCTACATAGCCAATAGACAAGATAAAATAATGGCATTTGCAGGGAAGTGGATGAATCTAGAGCAAATCATGTTGAGTGAGACAAGTCAAGACCAAAGGGACAAAAGACGCACGGTATCCTTAATATGTGGCTATTAGATCCAAAGAGTGCAAGAGCAAGGACTCAATATTTGCATACCCAATGCTATGGACATGGTACTGGAAATATAAACACAACTACATAGATATAAAAACTTATGACTCTATAGACATAATGTTTTTATTACATAGATTAATATGTATCTATGACATATAAACCCTCAGCCTAATTTTGATTATGTTCTAAAATCTAAGTGCCAGTGATTGTATATAGATTCCTTTCTTGAATACTTGTTTGTTAAACATGTCATTTGAAATACAATGTAAAAATCAATGTTAATAAATTCTTTAATAAAAAAGACTAAAAAATCAATCTTTAATATTTTTACCATACTTATTAGTTAGAAATCATATTTTACGCCGAGATGACATTTTTTTTTCTAAAAAATAAAGCAGCTCATAACAGGGTAGATTTTCCCAGATCAAACAATTTAGTTTCTGACACTTTTATTAGGTAGGATATCTCTTTTGGTTTTCACAAAATAACTAAATATATTCTTTATAACTTATCTGTTTTTTTCTTTTCCCTTGTCTTCTGGTAGAATGAATACTGATGGCTTTAAAATTCTTTAAGCCTATATTCCAAATAGGCTAAAAATTGCACAGCCCATCAATTATTACTTAGGGAATTTAAATATAATCTATAAAAAGAATGAGTTATATCAAAATTAAAAGATCATCATTTTCTAGCTACAGTCTCTTCATTTATTAAATATTATCCATGTCAAAATAAAAAATTGACTCCAGTTTTGTGGAAAAGTTGACTAGACAAAGCAATAAATCTAAACTTCAAGACAATTTTCAAAATATGCCTAAGAAATAATTTAACATAGGAGTACAAATCAAATAGATGTTACTTGAGTGAATCATTGTAACAGTAAACAATAATAAAAGCTTTTATGGGGAAATACATGTTAAGATCTAATCTGTGCTTGGTTTATTTTACTAAAATGTTAGTGACATTCTAAATTGTAAAAGTAGTTTATTAAAGTCACTTGATGCAATGTCATACATAATAAGTTAATGAAAGCTTAGGTAATAAAAGGAATTAGCTTTAGAATAAAAAAGTAAGATAATTCAACATGATGAATGATATATTATTAAATAACCTAGAATGTAGATTTCAAATATAAATATACTAAGAATTGAGAGGACTATTTGGCAGATAGTATC
Source organism: Megascapheus bottae (assembly GCF_031878675.1). Classification (NCBI taxonomy): domain Eukaryota; kingdom Metazoa; phylum Chordata; class Mammalia; order Rodentia; family Geomyidae; genus Megascapheus; species Megascapheus bottae. The sequence continues at coordinate 40,854,137 of NC_143520.1, read as the reverse complement.
CATCTACTTATCTATTTTAATATTATTTAACACTAATGGCCTTTGGACCATTAATGACAATAGATAAAGGGGTAATTTTCTTTTGCTTGGCAAGTCACTTTAAACTAGGAAGAAAAAATACCTTGGCAACAGTAGAAGTGAATTAAGAAACAGACACAACTTAAAACAGCCTAAGAAATTAAGTAAAGGGCTTAATTTATCTGAGTAGTTGATAAACTTAAGTAATAAAAAGGTTAAATTATACTCAGTCTACATTGTTGAAAGAAGCAGAAATGTATAGAAAGAATTTGTGTGAAAAAATCTTCCTTGTAAAAATCATCATGGTTAGCTGGGCACCGGTGGCTCACTCCTGTAATCCTAGCTACTCAAGAGACTGAGATCAGAGAATTGATGTTCAAAGCCAGCCTGGGCACAAAAGACCATGAGACTCTTATCTTCAATTAACCACCAGAAAACCAGAAGTGGTGCTGTGGCTCAAGAGGTAGGGCAGTATACTTGAGCTGAAGAGCTCAGGGACAGTGCCCAGACCCAGAGTTCAAGCTCCACAACTGACCAAAACAAAACAAAACAAAAAAAGAATCATCATGGTTCAAAACAAAAAGGTAGGCAGGTACTCGTGGTTCACACCAGTAATTTTAGCTACTTGGGAGTCTGATATTGAGGGTTGTGGATGAACAGATCAAGAAATGGTGGTACATATAAACAATGGATTCTATGCTTCCATCAGAAAGAGTGATATTGTGCCAAGAAAGACATGGGGAAAATATATTAGGCAAAATAAGCCAGACACAAAGAAACATAGATTGGACGGTTTTCATCATTTGTTGTAACTAGAAAATGCTTATAAATCTACAAGTAAACACAATGGATGGTAAAAGGCAAAAGATAACACTTGGACATGATAAATTAAACATGACTCTAGACCCAGAGTGAGACTAAAGGAGGATATTCTTAGAAGATCACAAAAGTTCAATAGTTACGGGCATATGATCATATAAAATGATGTTTATGGAATTGAAATACAAGAAATGGAAATGAAGTGTTTTTGTTATTTTGTTCGTTTTCCCTTCCTTTTGCTGCTGTTATTGTTTTCCATGTCATTTGTCTTGTATGTAAGTTTACCTAACTGGGGGAAGTTACAAGGGAGCATCAAAATGGTGTGGTAGAGTGAATAAAGGCAGCAGTGATACTCACTAAACACTAGATTGAAAATGAACTATATGACTTATGTAACTATAACCCTTCTGTATAGCACCTTTACAATAATAATTTTTTAAAAGAGGTATTGAGATGATCACAGTTCTAAACCATCCTGGGGAAGAAACCTTCAACTTCAACCCATAGCTTGGTGACAGGCAGATGCTTGTCATGTCAACCTAGTGTAAAGAGAATGGGAGGAGCAAAGTTCTGCAGAAAAGTCTGCAGAACTCCACCTCCACAGAAGGAAGCTGGACATCACGGCATGCTGGAACTATGATCCCAGCAATGATGGAATGATAAAGTAGGTGAAGCTTAGGAATGCTCTAGATAGAAGCAAGATGACATCCTAAAAAAACCAGCGGGAGAAGGGAAGGCTGGTGGCATAGTTATGAGACCCTGAATGTAAGTCTCAGTAGTGTGTCCACCCCCAAATCAAAGCATGCCTGAGTTTTCTAAAATTTTTGACTCCCTAGAAATATCTCACTGTTTTAGGCGTAGACGCATAAAACTTCTAAATGTATGTTTTAACCCAACTCTGTAAATCTGCTTTACAAATTTTGGAACAAGAAATATGAGATTAGAACTTGTGGAAAAATACAAAAGAAAAAAGAGAAGCATTCTACTAAAACTTCTGGACCATTGATGAGAAAAATTAGATAAGAGCTTAAAAGATTTACATATTTCATATTATTGTAATAAGTCAGTAATGTAAAAATGACCAATGTTTAAACTTTTCCAAAGAAGAAAAAACATTCTTCAAGTACAGTGTCACACAGAAACCAAAATTTGTCAAAAACAAAAACAGTTGAGGCAACTAAGGCTGACGTGGGAAATTCACAGCCCCCAACTCCTACTCTCAAATTTAGTTTGGTTGAAAAGTGCTTGAAAAAAATGTTTGCAGCCGGGCGGTTATTCACGCCTATAATCCTAGCTACTCAGGAGGCTGAGATCTGAGGATCAAGGTTCAAAGCCAGCCCTGGGCACAAAAGGAATTGAAAGCGGGGAGGGAAATGGGAACAAAAACATGAGAAGGGGTAGCAATATTTGTTAAGTAATGCACCTTCTATGTGGTGAATATAATGTAACCCTTCTATTAATTACAATAAAAATATATTTAAAAAACAAAAACCAAAAAAACAAAAGGACCTGAAACTCTTTATCTCCAATTAACCCCTAGGAAATAAAAGGGAAGTGGGGCCTCACTCAAGGGTAGGGCAATAGCCTTGAGCTATAGCTCAGAGACAATGCCCAGGCCCAAGGGTAGGGTAGTAGCCTTGAGTGAAGAGCTCCAGGACAGTACCAAGACAAAAAAAAAAAAAAAAGTTTGCAAGCCAGATAAAGCTGCCTGGTCAATAAGACTTTCAATGTTTCTTTACTCAATGCTGGTTATTTATTTCTCTTATAACCTTTGTTTCAAATCTATCTTGTTACAACTACCTTGTTACAAATCGTCCAAACTGGTCAAGATGGAATGAATAGTTCTTCCCACAATACTGCACAAAAACTTATATGTGAAGCTTGACTTGCTGATTTCTGATTTGAAGTCTTTTTTTCTTTTTCTTTTTCTTTCTTTTCTTTTTTTTTGGTGCCAGTCCTGGAGGCTGAAAATTAAGGTCTGGGCACTGTCCCTGAGCTTCTTTGGCTTAAGGTTCAAATGGTCAAATGGTTTGACCACAGCACCACTTAAGTCCTTTTCTGAGTAGTTTAAGAACTTCAAGGACTTCTCTGCTGAGGCTGGCTTTGAACCTCCATCTTCAGATCTCAGCCTCTTGTGTAGCAAGGATTACAAGTGTGAGCCACTAGCACTGGGCTAAATCTATATTTCATATATACTACATAGGATTATACACCCTCACTGTGTTCATTTGAATCAAGAAAAAGGAAGGTACATTTCTTGGTTCATATTCCTAAGAACTTATTAAACAGAATATTTTCAGGAATGTTGTTTATTATAAAAATGTCAACATATTCACCAGAAAAGTTTTAGTGTAAAGATGCAAGCTTTTGTTGATAATACTTTCTAGTTGCTGTAAATAAAAAGTATGGAGCCTTTATATACGTTCACAATGTTTTCCAATTCCTAATAAAGCAGTGGAAAGAGGCCAATAGTTGTAGACCTTTTGGGTTTTAAGTTGTGGAAAGTTAAACCTATTACTCCAAAAGGTGATATTATATAATATGGTGATATTCAATTTTACTATGCAATTTTAAAGAACTTTAGTTCATTAAGGAATCTCATTCTGTAAATATGGGCAAGGCAAGACAGTTTAAAACATTCTCCTTATGATGCATTCAGAAGCATTAGTGCATAATAATAGGGCTTCAGATGATGAGGGAATAGTATTCAATTTTTTGTGCCTTTCAAATGCTTTTGTGAACTATAAGCTATATTACAGGAAGATGGTTTTTGTCTCATTCTGGGTAGGATTTAACTCAGCATCAGCGCCACTTCTGATCTTCACTTTGACTCTTGTCCAAGGCTATTGAGAGAACATTATAATAATCCAGCTACACATAACAGCAGGATCTCTGCGCTAAAATATCCTCAGCCTCCAAGTAATTCAGAAAAGAGTTCTTTAATGTTGAAAATGTAATCAAGTGAATTTGTACTTTGCTAGTTAATGTTCAAGATAAAATTTCAGTTTGAGGGCCAGGAGTTTGGTCTAGTGGTAGAGTGCTTGCCTAGCATGCACGAAGGCCTGGGTTCAATTCCTTGGTACCACATACATAGAAAAAGAGCCAGAAGTGGTGCTTTGGCTCAAGTGGTAAAGTTCTAGCCTTGAGAAAGCCCAAAGACAGTGCTCAGGCCCTGAGTTCAAGGCCCGGTACTGGCAAAAAAAAAATTCAGTTTGAAAGAAAGCTTGAACTTATTCAAGAAATTAGAAAGACTTAAGGGCAGCCATTTTAATAAAGTTTAAAAATCCTAACTCCTGAGACAATGATTTTAGGAGTTAAATATTCAAGGAGTGATTAGGCTAGGAAGGTGAAACTGTAAACTATACTAATCCCTGAAATGGTATTAGTGTCCTTTTGAAAAAATTTTCAAGGAGTTCTCTTGCTGCTCCTCCTATGTGAGGACAAATGAAAAAAGGTGTGTGAAGTAGGAAGCGCTCTCTACCAAACATCTTGCTTTAATATTTCATAGCTAGCAGAACTGAAAGTAATCAATATTTGTTGCAGAAGTACCCTAGTACACACTTTTATTACAGCAGCTAAAGGGACTAGATAATTCTCAAACTCCCAAACCCACTTAAAATAATTTTTTTCATAATTACTTCCATCCCTGAAGTCATGGGAGGGAGGGTGGTAGTGGTTGTGGAGCTGACTTAGAGCAGTGGTGACGAATGGAAAAGAGTAATAAGCCATAATGCGTCTTGTCCAGGTGAAGAGGTTTTGTGTTTTTGTTTTTTTCTATTTTTATGGGTCCTGTCTTACCTTTTTCACTCAGGCTAGTGGTCTTCCACTTGAGGTATACAACCACTCAGCTTTTGGCTAGTTAATTAGAGATAAAAGTCTCTCAGATTTGTCTGCCTAGGCTAATTTCAAATTTTAATCACCAAATTTTAGCCGCCTCTGAGTAACCAGGATTACAGGCATGAGCCACTTATGACTGGCTAAGAGATCTTTCTTAACTATCTTAAATTATCAAGTCAACAATCACCACAATGGATTAGAAAAAGGTTTTCTCTTAGTCACTGACATGTTCATTCAGTAAGCATTAACCTGCGATCTACAATTCCACAGACAACTATAGACACGGTCCCAACCCTAGGAGTTACAATCTGTGGAAAAGGAAAAAAAAAAAAGGCAGGCAACATCAGAACACTATTCAAATTACATCAGAAAATAAGAGTACACAGAGGTACTAACAGGTCATGAGGTACAGACATAGTGCTACGGGAAAAAGGACAAAAATGATGGGCTTAAACTGAAGGGATACAGAGAAAGTAACTCATTAACCAAGAATGGCATAAATCATATTTTTTTTTTGCCAGTCCTGGGACTTTCTCAAGGCCAGCACTCTACCCCTTGAGCCTCAGCACCACTTCCAGCTTTTTGCTATGTATGTGGGGTACTGAGGAATCGAACCCGGGTCTTCGTGCATGCTAGGCAAGCACTCTACCACTAGGCCAAACTCCCGGCCCCAGACCATATTTTTTTAAACACAGTATTTTGGAATAGAATAAAATGGGAATAAATTTAAATGTCTAATAATTGAGATACTATTCTTTATAAAGAAATATCACAAGAAAAGTATTATTATCTCCTTTAAATCTGACATTATTGAGCATTAGAGATCTGTTTAATTTGTTTGTTTGTTGGTTGGTTGGTCACGAGGCTTGAAATGGCCTGGGCGCCATCCCTGAGCTCTTCAGCTCAAGGTTGCCTTCCTACCCTTGAGCCAAGCCCCACTTCCCATTTTCTAGGAGTTAATTGGAGATAAGAGTCTTAGGTCCTTTTGTGCCTAGGCTGGCTTTGAACTTTGATCATCAGATCTCAGCCTCCTTAGTAGCTAGGATTAAACATGTGAGCCACCACACCTGGCTTAATTGGTTTTGATAGTTGTTGATAGAAATTATTAAATGGAAAATGGAAGTATTATTAGAATTTCTGCCAGAAAATGGTATAAAATAAAAATGTAAGAGAATTGGCAGGCTTATGAAGTGCTTGATTCTGTAGGCAACAGGGCAAGTTTAAGAAACATAATTCTACTGGCAGGATATATATATAGAACTACAAATATAATCAATTGATCTTTTTTTCTTCTTTGATAGTTGACAAAGAAAGAAAAGCAATTAGATGGTGAAAGGATAGTCTGATCAATAAATGGTACTAGAACAATGGAAAATAAGGTATCCATCTGTAAAATTAAAATTAGATATGGATAATTTTCACAAATATTAATACATACTAGAAAACATACAATACATAGAAGATAACGAGAAAAATCTAGATGACTTTGGGTTTATCAATAAGCTGTCAAAGGACAATGAAAGAAAAAAACTGGTAATCTATACTTCACTTACATCAAAATCATCAACATCAAATCTATATTTCAAAAAACTGGTAACTTATGGGCCAGGAGTTTGGCCTAGTGGTAGAGTGCTAGCCTTGAGAAAGTACAAGGACAGTGCTCAGGCCCTGAACTCAAGCCCAGGTCTGGCAAAAAACAAAAACAACAACAACAAAAAAACAAAACTGGTAACGTATACTTCACCTATATCAAAATCACCTATATCAAGTCTATACTTCATCTAGTACTCTATGAAATACATTGTTTGAAGAATTGCCAGACAAGATAGCTCAGGCTTGGAATATTAGTTACTCAGGAGGCTGAGGTTTGAGGATCACATTTCAAAGCCAGATTGAGCAGCAAATACCTTGAGACTCTTATCTCCCATTAACCACCAAAAAACCAAAGTGAGCTGTGGTTTAAGTGGTAAACCAAAACAACCTCAGAGACAGCTCCCAGGCCCTGAGTTCAAGCACCAGGACTAGCAAGTAAAGGAAAGAGGAAGGGAACTGACTGGAAAAACATTTCTAAGTATTTTTTATTTACAAATACAAATGGCTTACACCTATAAACCCAGATCTGGAAGTCAGGTAGAAAGATCATGGTCCAAGGCTGATTGTGGCAAAAAAGACCCTAAGAATCTATCTGAAAAATTAACTAAACTAAAAACAGAAAAGAGGTGGGGAATGGTTCAAGTCATAGAACACATGCTTGAGGTTCTCTATCTGTCCATTTTTAAATTGATAAAGGTGATGTTGGGAGAATTTGTATCATCACATTGATTTTCAGGTCTCCTGAACACAACCTCCTTCTAAGGAGATTCTCTTTTGTTTCTATGAACATCCACAGACTTCTAGCTATAGAGTAACTGATAAAGTTTGGCTTTTATGTGCAGAAGTACTTGTACTTAAGTACTTTTAACAGCATTGAACATGTTGCCTAATCTCTACTCCCTGTATGATATATATACAATCTCTAATCACAAATATTCACTTATTAATTTGTTTCAAAATAGTCACCAAACAAGTCAAACCATGAATTATTTCCACCTTGACAAGCAGTTCCCTTTTCTTTTGAAAAAAGGAATGACAGAAATGGTATATTTGGTGCTGAGGATTTGACTTAGTGATATTATGCTTGCTTAGCATGCATGAAGCCCTCCTCTCTGCAAAATGTTATAGGAAGTAAACTAAAGAAAGCCAGAGCTAATGGCTCACACATATAATCCTAACAACTTAGGAGGCTGAGAACTGAGGACTGTGGTTCAAAGCCAGACCAGGGAACTGGGAATGTGGCTTAGTGGTTGAGTGTGTGCCTACTATGAGCCTTGGGTTTGATTCCTCAGTAACACATGATCAGAAAAAGCCAGAAGTGGTGTTGTGATTCAAGTGGTAGAGTGCTAGCATTGAACAAAGGAAGCTCAGGGACAATGCCCAGGCTCTGAGTTCAAGCCTCAAGACTAGGGAAAAAACAAACAAACAAACAACAACACAAAAAGCAAGACCAGACAGGAAAGTCCATGGGATTCTTTCCTACAACTAACCACCAGAAAACCTCAAGTAAAACTATAAAGTGTGCTAGAGCACTAGCCTTACGCAGAAAAGCTCAGGGACAACATCTAGGCCCTGAATTCAAGCCCCAGGACTGACAAAAATGAAAGAGAACTCTGTCTGTGTGTACATGTGCATATATATATATATGTGCATGAGTGCATGTGTGCGTGTGCATGCCTCTGTGTGTGTGTGTGTGTGTGTGTGTGTGTGTTTGTGTGTGTGTGTGTGTGTGTATAAGTGTCTGGGAGGGGACTTATGAAAAGAATGTCAAAGGGATAAATGAAAATATTGTGGGTTCAATATTAGATACTACAGACAATAAAAGTCAGAATCTATATACTAAATTTATATACTATGTCAATTATGATACAGTAATACCTACTCATATATATATACAGGGTTTTGTTTTTTACTTTTTTATACTTTTTAAAAAATTGTAATTAAAATTGTAATTTAAGTGAATGACTGTCCTTTATATAGAGTAGATGGATTAAATAAAGTCTGAATGCATTAGAATAAAGTAACTGGGAAAATACTAAAAGAAGGAGGGATGAATATCAGTGAAATAAGTCATTTGTTTCTAAAGATATAGAGGGAAGAGGACAGCAGACAGCCAAATTATACAATACTCCAAGTGTATATTCAAGTGTCTCTAAAATATGAGGTTCAATAACACAAAAGTAAAATCGTTCCTTTAAGGTTTTAGCTATTAAAGAGTTGAATGATCATCATTATCAAAATATACTATTAAATTTAACAATCAAAAAATAGTTGACCTCCAAATTAAAATTTTCATTTCCATCTCTAACTTCAATACCATTTTGTGATAAGAGAAAACCAACATCATTAGAAAAGAGAATGAAGGTCAAATTAGAGTTCATAATTTACATATATACAAGTTCTTTCTACTTCAGAACTTTTAATTTACTCGCTTTCATCTGCAGCAGCTCAATAATATTCCTTGAAAATAGCATTTCAACATCACCAATATAATAGTATAGGAGTAGTAATGAGCTGTTATCTTTTATCATCCTATTTATTTCGATAGTTTGTTTTTGTATTTATTTGTGAAGACAAGGCTTTTATTTTTTTTTTATTTATTTTTTGCCAGTCCTGGGGCTTGAACTCTGGGCCTGAGCACTATCCTTGGGTTTTCTTCATGTCTAGTGCTCTACCATTGGAGCCAGAGCACCACTGCACCACTTCTGCCTTTTCTATGTATGTGGTACCAAGGAATTGAACCCGGGACTTCATGTATGCTAGAAAAGCACTCTACCACTAGGCCAAACTCCCAGCCCAAGACAAGACTTTTCTTGTTAACTGACATTATTAGTAGGATTTAACATTACAAACCACAAGTCAAATAGAAATAAAAGAATTCATCTTCAAAAATCTATTGATGCAGAGTATGATAGCTCACACCTGTAATCCTAGCTGTTCACGAGGCTGAGCTCTGAGGTACAAGGTTCAAAGCCAGCCATGCACAAAAGTTCTTGAGACTCTTCAATTGACCACCCAAAAGCTGAAAATTCAGTTGTGTCTCAATTGGTACAGCTACTAGCCTTGAGATTCAGAGACAATGCATAAGCCTGAGTTCACCAAGATCGGCACAAAAAATGAGAAGTATTCTAAATGGCTCTTTAAACTAACTAATTTTTTTTGGGGGGGGCAGTCCTGGGCTTAAGCTTAGGGCCTGAGGACCTGTATTTTTCTCAAGGCTAGAACTCTACCACTTGAGCCTCAGCACCACTTCTGGCTTTTTCTAAGTATGTAGTACCAAGGAATCAAACCCGGGTCTTTGTGCATGCTAGGCAAGCACTCTACCACTAGGCCAAATTTCCAGCCCCAAACTAACTAAATTTTAAAAATTAAAAGATTTTAAAAGATGATGATAAATCATTCAACATATAAGAAGTGTTAAGTAACTGAAAATAAGAAGAGATGATGAAAAGCACCTGGTATAATAAAAAGACTTATTAAGTAAGAGTTGACCATGAACTCTGTATAATGGTTCATCTATTTACTGAGAATAGAGGTTGCTCGACAATGTAACCAGTCAACACAGGTTTAGGGTTGATAAAATGTTAATTTTAATCAATCTTTGTATCAGTCAATTAAGATTTCTCTTGATTAAAAGCCTATTCAGGGCCAAGAGCACGGCCTAGTGATAGAGTGCTTGCCTAGCATGCACAAAGCCCTGGATTTGATTCCTTGGTACCTCATCTACAGAAAAAGCCAGAAGTGGTGCTGTGGCTCAAGTGGAAGAATGCCAGCATTGAGAAAGCCCAAGAACAGTGACAAGGCTCTGAGTTCAAGCCCAGGACTGGCAAAAAGAAAAAGAAAAAGCCTATTCAAATCTCTATAACATCAAAAGTGGACATCAAGATTGTTAAGGCTTTGCCTCTGGTTTACTTATGGAGAGCATTAAGAACAGTATAAGCTTCTGTAATATATTTTCTGTGGACAGAAAACTGATCTGTTATGGTCGGGAGCGGTGGCTCATGCCCTTAATCCTAGCTAGGATTAAGGATCTCAGAAGGCTGAGATCTGAGGATCAAGGTTCAAAGCCAGCCCAGGCACTAAAGTCTGAGAGACTCTTATCTCCAACAGAAAATAGGAAGTGGCACTGTGGCTCAAGGGTAGGTTGGTAGCCTTGAGCTGAAGAGCTCAGGGGCAGCTCCCAGGCCCAGAGTACAAGCCCCATGACTGACAAAAAAAAAAAGATCTGTCTGACCGTTTATATACACATGTATTGTATATATTACATATATATACATACTACATATTATATATAATTGACATATTATATATAATTGAAATGATTATACCTAGCTTGAAGTTTTAAAAATCAGTCTGTATTTCTCTTTAACGAAAACATGTTTGAGGACTGAAAAAGTCTTATGCGGTTATTTTTTACTTTCAAATGTACTAATTCATGAACAATCTTCTAGAACACATCATTCTGTAAAAGAGAAATTTCTGGTTGTAGTTTCCTCAATTTCCATGTTTTATTTCCAAATTCTATTACCGAAAAGGTCCAGAGACCAGGCACGGTGGCTCACACCTGTAATCCTAGCTACTCAGGAGATCTGAGGATCAAGGTTCAAAGCCAACTAGGGCACCAAAGGACCTAAGACTCTTACTTCCAATTAACCCCTAGAAAACAGGAAGTGAGGCTTGGCTCAAGGGTAGGGTGGTGGCCTTGAGCTGAAGAGCTCAGGGACAGTGCCCAGGCCCAGTTCAAGCCCCATGACTCACACAAAAAAAAAAAATAAATAAAATAAAATAAAAATATTCAGAGCCAATGATTACATGATTATATTTAGTTATAACATCTAACTAAAAGAAGTGTCTATAGAATGAAGAATTCAAACCAAAAACTTAGCATGAACTGAGAAACTATGCTAATTTTTCTACACAGAAACCAAGGAGCAGAGTTATTAATGAAGAAAATTCTTTTCCTTTTCCTCTTAGTCTGAGACCAAGACTCAAACTTGATATCTATAACTACTTTTGCTCATTGGCTAGTCCTCTACTAACTGAGTCACCTTTCCAATTTCAAGAAGAGTTGTTAAAGAAGAAGCTGTAGAGAGGAGTTACTGGTGGAAGTCTATATGTAACTAAAACCACAATTCAAAGATTTTTGTAATGAGTCTACAGCAATGATAAAATTGAGATTCTGGTTCTTTGCTTCTACTAAGTTTTGAAAAGTATGTTTTGCTATTACTCATAAAAGTACCATGAACAACACCAATACATTTCTCAAATTATCATGAAAAATAGAATTCATTGATATGTACAAAAAAAGTCTGGAAAGAACATCATAGTTTCAATTTCAATGAGAAAGCACTAATATGGATATAAATCTAAGTACATACCATTTTAATGCATAAGATTGTTTACTTATAAAATGCCATTTAGTTTCATATTCATAGAAAAAAATTAAAAAATTAAAAATCTTTAAAAGGAAGCAATAGTAGAAAAGGGGTCTGTTATTTGCAGGATAGTCAAAGAATGCTTGGGCATCCTAAGCAACATTACTACATTTTGGATAAGGTAAACATTAACTAAAATTCCACAAATCCAACTTGAAAACACACATTCATACTCCCAAAACATTACATCCCCTTTGAAATCCGACATTCTTTTCTTTCTTAATCTGTCTTCCCATAATCCTATTTCTTCCTATATCCTGTACAGATAGCCATATAATCACATGAAAAAACAGGAAAAAAAGTGGAATATAAAAAACAGAAGATACTAAAAACTAGTAAAATTGTAAAAAGACATGAAAATACTTACTTCATCAGCCACCATACACCTGGAAAGAACAAAAACAAAAATTAATTTCTTACTTATTAATGGCAACTAACTTAAAATTTGTGATGAAGTAACCTACCACAAAATAGTTTACAAATACTAGAATACTAAAGTCAGAAAAAAGTGTTATAAGAATGTATGAGGAAAAAACATGGGAAGAGTGACAATGTTCAAGAAATAATGTACTCACTACCTTATGAATGTAACTGTAACACGCTGACAATAAATTTTTTTAAAAAAGAGAATGTATGAAAGAAAATTGGCCTGTGCTGATTTTATATGTCTCCAATTAGAATGTCTATATGGGAAAGTTAGAGCTTTAGATGTACACATGGAGAGAACTGTAAAACTTTTAGCAAAATGGCAAGTCACTATTCCAATGACTTCCACCCACATGCTAAACCTTAAGATTGGTCCTGCGTAAGGAAGCGAAGAATGTCAGATTAAAATCCAAGAAATAAAATGCCAAACACATTTTGGCACAAATCAAACATCTAATTATATATGCTACCGGATATGTGCAAAACTCAAGCTGACTTTTGATTAATATTATTTTGTTAAATGTTCTTTTCTCCATTCTTACTAATTTACTTGTAGAAGTATATGAAATCTCAGGTCCTAAGTAGAAGAAAAAGCAGAGAAAGAGAAAGACCACTTAGTATGGTTGGGTTGACTACTGGATCCTAGGAGAGTGAGCACATTATCAGGAAAAAGCATCAGTCTCAACAGAGGAGATTTCTAAGCAACATTAAAAAAAAAAATCACAAGAATGTTACCAAAACTAACAAGGAATAAAGTCCCTATTTCCATTTTACTATTTCTTTATCAACATTGATCTTGACATTGTACACTCCTAAAAGATTTTTTTTTTTAAGTACTGGGCTTGAGCTCAGGGTCTGAGCACTGTCCTTGGGCTTTCCTCAAGGCTAGAATTCTACCTTGAGCCACCGGACCACTTCTGGCTTTTTCTATGTATGTGGTACTGAGGAATCAAACGTGGGTCTTTGTGCATACTAGGCAGGCGCTCTACCACTAGGCCAAACTCCCAGCCCCAAGATTTTTTTTTTTTTTACTATAAAATACAAATGAAAAAGCTACAGTAGCTGGGCATTAGTGGCTCACACCTGCAATCCTAACTTCTTAGGAGGTTGCGATCTGAGGATCAAGGTTCAAAGCCAGCCCAGGCAGGGAAGTTGGTGAGACTCTTATCTCCAATTAACCACCAGGCAACCAGAAGTGAAGCTGTGGCTCTGAGTGGCAGATCACTAGTCTGAGCTCAGGGACAGTGCCCTAGCATTGAGTCCAGCCTTATGACGGACAAAAAGAAAAAAGATATAGTAAATATATTGTCAAGGAATAAGTTTTAGGTAAGGTGGATTTCAGTTCTTAAAAAGAAAAGGCATGTCAGTTTCCCTAATAAACCCTGTGCATGCTAAGTAAATGCTGCATCACTGAACTATATCCCTGTCCATTAGGTTTTTAAAATTGCTTCTGTTTGCTGGGTGCCAGTGACTCATGCCTGTAATCCTAGATCCAGCTTGGGCATGAAAATCCATGAGACTCTTATCTCTAATCAACTACCAGAAAACCAGAAGTGGCACTGTGGCTCAAATGGTAGAGCAGCAGCCAGGAGCTGAAGAGCTGAACAGCTCAGGCACAGCACTCAGGCTCAAAGTTCAAATACTATGACCAACTGGGGAGCAGAGAGGAAAGGGGGAAGGTGTTTGCTTCTGTTTCTCAGACAAGATTTTATTATGTAGCTAAAGCTAACCTTGAACTTGTAGTTCTCCTGCTTTCCCCTCTCTAGTACTAGGACTATAGAAAATACTTCTAGACTAATTATTAGATAACATACCTGGATAATAATATTGAAAATAATAAAACACAAATATTTTTTCCTTTTTTATTAAAGAATTTATTAACATTGATTTTTACATCATATTTCAAATGACATGTTTAACAAACAAGTGTTCAAGAAGGGAATCTCTATATACAATCACTGGCTAAAACACAAATATTTTAGGTGAAAGATAAACTCTGTGACACTGGAAAGGTGGCTCAAGTGGTAGAGTGACTTCAGTGACTTTGTAGAAAGCTAAGACACTGAGTTAAACCCCCCAATGCTACAAAAAATTATGTGCGCGTGTGTGTGTGTGTATGTGTGTGTGTGTTTATACATACACATATAAATAGGTCTATGGTCTTAGTTGTAGAACAATTCTAGAGAATGGAAATAAAAAGTAATACCTGGAAAATATAAAATTCACATGAATTTCTAGTTTCACATTAAAATCTAAGTTAAACTTGCAAAAGGATCACTCTTTAACATTATTTGTATATTATTTATTGGGGTCTTACTATATAACTAGCAGTTTTCTAGGTACTACAGATATAGCAATGAATTTAGAAGCCCTTTCTCTCATGGAAGATGGACTGAAAGAAAAAGGGGAAATATAAATAAATATGAATTTAGTGGAAACAAGGCAGAATAGGGATAGAAAGGAAGGTGCTAGGTTAGTGATAAGGAACAGCTTCTCTAATAGGCAATCTGAACGAATCTGATTAGGACAAATTTCATGAGAAAATCTGAAGGAATAATATTTTCAATAAAGTGATGAGCAAGTACACAGACCTTGAGATAGTTGTTAATGTAATTTAAAAGGGCAAGGAAGTTATAGCTCAGTGCACAAGGAGAAGGGAAGGAAATACAGATGGAAAGAGCTGGGCTCGCAATCATGAAGAATTTACAAATAATGCTATGCAGATGAATTTTCTTGGGATCTTTTGAATATGTTACCTTTCAAAAAAATAGTTTGCAGAATCAAAGAAAGTAGTCAAGGAGTCATGAGAAATGAAGCAATGATATATGATGACTGATATAGGTGGAAGTGGGTTAGGAAGTACTTTGTTTAAGGAATATTTTGAAAGTAGTCTTGGTTATTCAATTGATGAGCCATAAATCAATTGGATATGAGTTCAGAAGTATTATAAAAGAGAAATAAATCAGGAGTAACTCAAGATTAAGGCAATTCACTGCAAAAAAGGATTGGTAGCACCATTAACAGAAAAGATTGGAAGAGGAACAGGTCCAGGATGGCAATCAATTCAGTTTCTGTTTCAGATAGCTAAAAGATAACCAAGTCACATTATTGAGTACAGCACTGGTTATATGAGTCAGAGTAGTGTTAAGGATTAGAGAGAGAATTTTAGAGTCATCAATGCATTCATAATGGAATGAGAAGAATTTGGGCTATTTTGAAACATGCCAGCTTCACTGGAACTTAATCTTCCCTGTGCTCAACTCCAAGATCCTTTACTTACTTACTTACTTACTTACTTACTTACTTACTTACTTACTTTATTTATTTATTGCCAGTCCTGGGCTTGAGCTCAGGGCCTAAGCACTGTACTTGGACTTTCTCAAGGCTAGAGCTCTACCATTTGAGTAGCAGCACCACTTCCAGCTTTTTCTATGTATGTAGTACAGAGGAATCAAACCTGGGTCTTCAAGCATGCTAGGCAAGCACTCTATCACTAGGCCAAACTCCCAGCCCTTCAAGTTCCTTAACTTTTTAAACCTGAGTACTTGCTGATAACAACAGGCTAGTAATACTAGTAATACTAAGAGCTCAGATGGGTAGGTACCTTCAGAGTAGGCTGATATGCAGCTAAAATGCATTGTGGCAGCCTATTGAACCAGTGTAGAATAACTGAGGGGGGAAAAAAAAAACAACTACAAAACTGGAATAGTTTGGTCTTCAGGTATTCAAAGACCATACAGGTCACAATCAATCTATAGCCATCTAAATGTGCTAGATTTTTCTAAAATGAGCCCTGTAGCGATTTCCTAGTTTAGACACTGAATGAGTTTAAGTAGATAAGACAGCATTAGGCTTCTTTTATATATCTCCAGCAAGACTGATTTATCCTTAAATTAAATGTCCTTTTACAGAGTATAGGGTTGACAGTGACAAATATCACAAAGATGTTGCACACAATGAGATACTGTTGCACAGAATGAGAGATATCACTATACTAGCTTACTAGCAGGAAATTTGTAAGCATAACACAAAAGTGGTCAAACAGTTTGTAGACAGGGAAAATAGAGGCAATAAACAAAATTAGGGAGGAATCTTAGTACAAAGATTCAAAACAGCTAGGTAAAGACCTGAGCACTGGTGGCTTGTGCCCATAATCCTAGCTAAGGAAGCTAAAATAATTTATCCAGCTTTGCTGAAGACATCAAAAAGCAAAGTTCCATTTCTCTGAATTGTTTTCAAATCCTGAGGCTCCCTCATTAAGCATCCACTCACATATTCCAATTTTGGCTGCATCCATATCTTTGGATGCACAAGTTCAGGGTTCACTATCTTTTTTTCTTTCTTTTTTTTTTTTTTTTTTTGCCAGTCCTTGGCTTGAGCTCTGGGCCTGAGCACTGTCCTTGGACTTTCCCAAGGTTACAGCTCTACCACTTGAGCCTCAGCACCATTTCCGGCTTTTTTTTCTATTTATATGGTACCAAGGAATCGAACCCGGGTCTTCCGTGCATGCTAGGCAAGCACTCTACCACTAGGCCAAACTCCCGGCCCAGGGGTTTGCTATTTTTAATCCAAATTATGATTTTCAACTGAAAATAGAAAACTGAAGAGCATTGTACTTTTCTAAAAATCACTTTACACACGAGTTAAATTTCTATTCAAAGGCTTACAGAATAGAAAATTTGCATGTAACCCAAAGATTTTGATCAATTCCTTTATATAGAAACATACGTTTTCAAAAAAAAGAAACATATTTCCTAATCTTGTATAAAATACAAAAGGATGTAGTGTTATCAAATAAAAAGACTAATGATTAAAAAAAAACTTTTGCTTTTCTAATGCATTGTCAAGTGGAAAGTAGACTATAGTGAGGTACTTTTCAATTTCAGCTCTTGACTGGATTTAATTCTTTTTAGGATCTCAAATAAAACTGCCAAAACTACCACTCCCTAGAAAAGCTTCAGTAGAACTTCTAGAAGCTACTGATTTTCCTTTTAGCTCTCAGTTCTATCTTTGTCTCTAGTTCCTCTTTCTCTATCCACTCATCAGAACCTCATTCCATAGTAATTTTCACTTTTTAAAAAATTTTCACTTTTTGTATCACGTAAAGTCCTAAAATTATCATATAATTTCATATTTTAAGTACCATTTATATACAAGTGCTAATAAGGCTGCTAGCATATGTTCTATATACCTCAAAGCCTATATTGGAGCATCTTTTTGCATGTGTGTGCTGATTCTGAAGCTTAAACTCAGGAGCCTACATGCTGTCTCAGAGCTTTTCTGCTCAAGACTAGTACTCTTCTACTGAGTCACAGCTCTATTTCTGGCTTTTTTGGTAATTAACTGGAGGAAAGAGTCAAGACATGGAATCAACTCAGATGCCTCTCAGTGGATAAATGGGTCAAAAAAATGTGGCATATATACATAATGGAATTCCATACTTTCATCTGAAAGAATGATATTGTACCATTCTTAAGGTAATGGAAAGACTTGGAAAAAAACATATTAAATGAAGTAAGCCAGACATAACAAATATTTTTGTATGTTAATTATTTAATGTGTTTGATATTTTAAAGTTTATTCCTTTTTGTTTTTGACAAAACTGGAGTTTGACTTCATTACCTTTACCACATTACCTTGGCTCTAGCCCAACAATGACATTTCTTACAATCTTTAGTAAACTGTAACTCAAAATGAAAGCAATCATAGCTACCTCTCTTAAGTGTATGCATTTATGTGTATATTTAAGATTCTCATATTTTCACACTTCAGAAAGTACTAACATTTTAATAATGTAATCAATAGTTATGCAGAAAGAAAATCATTTTTACTTATTGAAGAATTTTGCATTTGTTTCTTACAGCATTCTCATATAAATATTTAAGCTATAGTGACATCAATATGTAAATAAAATTCACCCTCTATCTAGTTTTAATACATTTGTCTTATTCAGATAGTGTCGAATTTATCCAAAAATCAAAGAAAAAGAAACTGTGCCAGGAGCATGGCCTAGTGGCACAGTGCTCATCTAGCATGCACAAAGCCCAGGATTCTATTCCTCAGTACCACATACACAGAAAAAAAGTGATGCTGAGGTACAAGTGGTAGAGCACTAGCCTTGAGAAAGCCTGAAGACAGTGCCCAGGCCCTAAGTTTTAGCTCCAGGACTGGCAAATGAAAGAAAGCAAGAAAAGAAAAGGAGAACAAAGCATACCCTGCCCAGAAAGGAATAAATATTTCATTAGTTTAATTTCCTCTTGCTATTAATGATGCATTTTTATTATGTTAAAAAAAAGGTTCCAACAGGGAAAAAAAAACAGGAATGTTTTTCTAATCAACAAAAAAGTTTCCATCTAGTTCTAGGGCTCAATATGTCCATAAATTCTCCTTAAGAATAGGGATTTAACCAACATCGTGAAAATGGCTACACTGCCAAAATTGATATACAAATTCAATGCAATCCCCATCAAAATCCCAAAGACGTTCTTTACGGAAATAGAAGATATAATCCAAAGATTCATATGGAACAAGACCTAGAATAGCCAAAACAATTCTAGGCAAAAAGAGCAATGCTGGTGGTATTACAATACCAGACTTCAAACTCTACTATAGAGCCATAATAACAAAAACTGCTTGGTATTGGCACAAAAACAGAACAGAAGATCAGTGGAACAGAATAGAAGACCCAGAAATAGAACCACATACCTATAGGCAACCTGTACTTGACAAAGGAGCCAAAGATATACAGTGGAACAAATACAGTCTATTCAATTTTGGTGCTGGCAAAACTGGGCAGCCACATGCAGAAAACTAAAAATTGACCCTAGCCTTTCGCCATGCACAAGCATTAACTCAAAGTGGATCAAAGACCTCAACGTCAGACTGGAAACCGTGAAACTGCTACATGATAAAGTAGGAGAGACAATGGAACTCATAGGCACAGGCAAAAGATTCCTCAACAGAATCCCAGGGTCACAACAAATTGGAGAGAGACTCGATAAATGGGACTACCTAAAAATAAAAAGGTTCTGTACAGATAAACACATAGTCGCAAAAGTAGAGAGACAGCCAATCAACTGGGAAAAGATATTCACCAACAATACATCTGACAAATGCTTAATATCCAGTACCTACAGGGAACTCAAGAAACTAATCCCCCCAAAACCCAATAAACCATTCACTAAATGGGTAAGGGAACTAAAGAGAGACTTATCAGAAGAAGAGATTAAAATGGCAGAAAAGCATATGGAAAATGTTCATCATCTATGGTCATAAAGGAAATGCAAATAAAAACAACCCTAAGATACCACCTTACCCCAACAAGAATGGCCAAGATTTTGAACTCAGACAATGACAGTTGCTGGCGGGGTTGTGGAGAAAAAGGAACCCTACTACACTGCTGGTGGGAATGCAGACTAGGTCAGCCACTCTGGAAAGCAGTGTGGAGGTTTCTTAAAGAACTGAAAATAGACCTTCCCTACAATCCTGCCATACCACTTCTGGGCATTTATCCTGAACATCATGACCCAAGATATTATAAGGACACCTGCTCAGCTATGTTCATCTCTGCACTATTCACAATAGCCAGGCAATGGAAACAATCCAGATGCCCTACTGCAGATGAATAGATACAGAAAATGTGGTATATATACACAATGGAATTCTACATAGCCAACAGACAAGATAAAATAATGGCATTCACAGGGAAGTGGATGAACCTAGAGCAAATCATGTTGAGTGAGACAAGTCAAGACCTAAGGATCAAAAGGCGCATGGTATCCTTAATATGTGGCTATTAAATCCAAAGAGTACAAGAGCGAGGACTCAATAACTGCATACCCAAAGCTATGGACATGGTAATGGAAATATAAACATAACTATATAGACATAAAAACCTATGACTCTATAGACATAATGTTTTATTTCATAAATTTATATGTTTCAATGACATACAAACCCTTAGCTAATTTTGATTAAGTTCTAAATACTAAGTCCCAGTGATTGTAAATAGATTCCCTCCTTGAACACTTGTATGTTAAATTTGTCATTTAAAATAGGATGTAAAAATCAATGTTAATAAATTCTTTAAAAAAAAAGAATAGGGATTTATTCACAATGGCAACAAAAATTTCTGGCCTACTGTCTTTGAAAACAATGTATAAAGGAAATCTTGTGGCCGGGAGTCTGGCCTAGTGGTAGAGTGCTTGCCTAGTATGCATGAAGACTCAGTTTGTTTTCTCGGTACCACACACATAGAAAAAAGCTGGAAGTGGTTCTGTGGGTCAAGTGGTAGAGCTCTAGCATTGAGAAAGCCCAAGGACAGTGCTCAGGCCCTAAATTCAAGCCAGGACTGGCAAAAAAAAAAAAAAAAAAAAAAGGAAATTTTAAGGTTGATTTAAGGTTGATTTACTTCACACTAATTTGTCTGCATATATAAAACATTTTACAAAAAAATACAATTCTAACTAATTTTTTTGAGTCTCCCCAAACATTGTCTATGCTCTCAAGGTTTTTTTCTGCCTTCCTCATTCATAAGCACCTCATCACTAACATAACACTTCTGACAGTACTAAGTAACTTGATACAGAAAGGACAAAGAATCAAAATATTCAGAAGGTAGGAAGCCGGCCAAGGTGTGAGGAGAGTAATGAATTTTAAATGTCTCTTCCTGATTTGGGTCAAAATTGGTACATCACAATTTCATATATGCAGCCACAAAAATAAAACTCTACTAAAATGATAATCTTTAGTTTTCCTTTCTATAAGGTACTAAATCTAAATAAATTATGCTTCTTGCACAAATAGATTTTTCAGAACAGAAGCCTGCAATTTGTATATATAAAGTAGGGGATAGAGTTTGAGATAAGGAATCTATTTGTGTTAGGAACTGCTGAGGATGAGAAGTGACTTTAATTAAGAAGCTCATTATATTCTTCATATATACAAATAAAACATTTTTTAAACAAGGTCTTAAGAGAGTAGTGTAGTAGCTTAAAATGTTTATTGGGTCACTTATAACAATGCTATTTCCCCAAGTACATCAAGTCTCAGCCTCTCTCCTCTCCTCTCCTCTCCTCTCCTCTCCTCTCCTCTCCTCTCCTCTCCTCTCCTCTCCTCTCCTCTCCTCTTCTCTCTCTCTCTCTCTCTCTCTCTCTCTCTCTACTTATAACAATGCTATTTCCCCAAGTACATCAAGTCTCAGCCTCTCTCCTCTCCTCTCCTCTCCTCTCCTCTCCTCTCCTCTCCTCTCCTCTCCTCTCCTCTTCTCTCTCTCTCTCTCTCTCTCTCTCTCTCTCTCTCTCTCTCTCTCTCTCTCTCTCTCTCTCTCTCTCTCTCTCTCTCCTTCCCTCCCTCCCTCCCTCCCTTTCTTTGCCACAGGACTTGAACTCTGGGCATGGGAGCTGTCCCTGAGCTCTTTGGCTCAAGGCTATCACCCTACCAGAAGTACAGCCACAGCACCACTTCAGGTTTTCTGGTTGTTAATTGGGGATAAGAGTGTCATGGACTTTCATGCTAGGTTTGGTTTTAAACCATAATCTCAGATCGCAGCCTCCTGAGTAGCTAGGATTACAGGTGTGAGCCACCCAGCCCCCAGCAATCATCAAGTTTTTCTTATTCTCTTTTTTCCCTTCCTTCCATCTCTTTTTCTTTTTCCTTCCTTCCTACCTTCTTCCCCCCCTCTCTCTTCTTCAAGTAGCATCTTGCATTTTTGCCATGAGATCCCACTCATAGGTAGAATCACCAGTGAACACTAGTACACCAGATTATTTGTTGAGACAGGGTCCTATTAATATTTTTCCTAGCTAGCCTGGAACAGCAATTCTACTAATCTCCTAAGTAGTTGGGATTATAGACATAAACCAGCATACCCAACATCAAGTTCTACTTCCAATGGCTAGTCAGCACAACCTTTAGGTATTCTTGATGGGGAAATGGCCAAAGAAATGGACTTAAGAGTTATTAACTTGGAGACTAAGTTCAGTGATAAACATTCTTGTATGTTGATCTTAAAGGAAGAAGTTTCAAATTGTTCATCTATAATATTGTGAGCCTAAAAATTTGTTTTCTATTCTAGATATGCTTGCACTTCTTAGAGTAGAGGTTTGCAAATTAGCAGTCTGATTTACAGAATGATTTTCTTAGACTTCAGAGTGTTCTTACAAACTCATAATAGTTGCCAACATTTGAAAAGCAGAATATATTAAAAAATAAAAATTAAAAAATTGAGAAATCTGGTGACATGAATGGGTCTTCTGGTATAGCAATATTTATCGAAGGCCAAGGATATGATGGATGGACTATTTTGAAATGTAACTCCCTAACTGGAATGTGTTGTTACAGTTTGGCATAAGCAAACTGATTTGAAGAGAAGTTGACAGGTGGTTCTGAAGAATACCTACAGTAGGAGAGATAACTAGATAATGTACTGATTTCATAGCTTAGACATACCAGCTATTTAATTAGTGTGTTCTAAAGATCTTTTTCATTTCATATTTTAATAGCTGATAAGTTATCAAATGGAAATCTGTGTAGATGTGTTAGGATATCAGCCTCACTTCTCTCTCTGTATCTCTCTCTGGCTCTCTCTCTGTCTCTGTCTCTGTGTGTGTGTGTGTGTGTGTGTGTGCATGGTTTGCATAGACAAGATAAACTAAAAAAAAGCCTTACCATGAAGTATACAGTGTATATTGTCTCTAAGAAAAACTAAGTATACAATAGAGAAGAGCATAAAAGGCTTAAAGAGGTTTTGATCTGGAATAAGAACACATGGTAGTTATTCTGTAAGCCATTCCTGCATGCATAAATCTTTTATTCTATTAATAAAGAAAATCAATCCTAAGCAAATTTATCATAGGATACCTAGGCAAAAGTCTTAGACTCAGAAATCTTCAATCTAGTTCTGTCTTGAAAGTCAGGTACACATTTCCCTCTTAACTGACAGTTGCCCAATTCTGTCCTCATTCTACCATTGTTTCCTTTGATAACTTAATAAAATCTATACCCAGAAGTACAACACTGAATTATTAAATATTTATTTTTAACTTCATACACAATTCAGTTTCAATTTCATATTTGAAAATGGATTCAACTGGCCAAAGTTACATCCTGAGAATGATGATGAACTATCACTTGACCTGAATTTTTAGACTTTAAAAGGTTTCATTAAAACATTCTAAATGAAGAAAAATTAAATAAAGAAATTTAAAGGCAGTTCCTATATAATCTTAAATCAAACTATTTATCATACCCCTTTATCATTAATATTTATTAAAACAAAGTAACATAGTTGGTAGATTCACCTTAACATATTTTGCAGACCATGTAGCTAACAGTCTACATTTAAATCAGACAAAAAATTTAGATTAAATATCTTTATTTATTTTTGCCAGTCTTGGGCTTTAGCTCAGGGACTGAGCACTGTCCTTGGACTTTCTCAAGGTTAGAGCTCTACCACTTGAGCCTCAGCACCATTTCCAGCTTTTGTCTATGTATGTGGTACCAAGGAATAGAACCCGGGTCTTCGTGCATGCCAGGCAAGCACTTTAACCACTAGGCCAAACTCCCCGCCCCTCACTCCTATAATTCTAACTACTTAGGAGGCTGAGATCTGAGGATAGCAGTTCAAAGCCAGCCGAGACACTAAAATAGTGAGACTATTATCTCCAATTAACCACCAGAAAACCAGAAGTGGCATTGTGGCTCAAGGCAGTAGCCTTGAGCTGAAGAGCTCAGGGACCAGCGTTCAAGTCCCACAATGGACAACTCCCCCCCCCCCAAAAAAAAACAATTAAATGCTGAGGATTAGTAAGAGTCACTAGGATAGCGAAAAATCTGAAAATGACTACTTAAGTAAAATGGATGAATGCACATTATAAGAAAAGTGGAAGTAGAGGTGTGGCTCAAGTGGTAGAGCTCCAGCCTTGAAGGATGAAGCCAAGGCCCTAGATTCAAGCCCCAGTATTAGCCCAAAAAGTGAAATGAAATGAACAACATAAGAACGAATGAGGTGAAGGTCTTACATGATCACAATATTTAAGCATGGTGTTATTGAATGAACAATAAATTATGATGTAAATAACCTGCATTTTGAGTTTTGACCATACTACTAAAAGTTGTGCTCTGGAGTTTGATTTCTCCTTATTAGAGTATCAATGAAAATATATAAGGCTCTTTTGGACTTAGAATTCAATGAGTAAGCAATCTGAAAAATCACTGCAAATGCAAGCACATAGAACAATTTTTTTTATTTATTTATTTTTTTTTTTGCGCCAGTCCTGGGCTTGAGCTCAGGGCCTGAGCACTGTCCTTGGACTTTCTCAAGGCTAGAGCTCAACCACTTGAGCCTCAGCACCACTTCCGGCATTTTTCTATGTCTGTGGTGCCGAGGAATCGAACCCGGGTATTCGTGCATGCTAGGCAGGCACTCTACCACTAGGCCAAACTCCCGGCCCGATATAGAACAATTTTATATTCTTTTTTTTTATGTGTGTTAGTATCAGGGCTTGAACTTGTAGTTCTTGCTTGTTTTTTCACTTATGGCTGGCATTCTACCACTTAAGTCACACCTCCAGTCCAGTATTTTTTCCTGATTAATTGAAAATGAGTTTATAGTTTTTTTGTCCTGGTTGACTTTAAATTTATATCCTCAGATCTCCCCTTTTTAAATAGCTATAATTACAAGCATTAGCTATCAGTATTCAGTTCAAGTTTATATTTTTCAAGTATGATGTTATTACTATTTTTTTAAGTTGCATATTTTCATTTTCTTTAATGTGAAAGAGCTGTGGGAACTATGTCTCTCTCTATCCAATTCCTCTTTCTGTGAGTCAGTTTTTAAGTCTTTCTATACCTTCTCTTGGTTCCAGGCTTGAATTTGTACCAATTGGGTTTCACTATCTGCTTAAATTTAAACAACTCAGGAAAGCATTATTTCATTTCTTCTCTGGCACTTTGCAGTCACCACATTTTCCCTTAAGACTCCAAATACTTTCCTTCCTGTCCATATTCTCAGATGTGACTAGATTTAATTTTTTCAGGCCACAGTTGACTAGGGTTATGGGACTATAGGACACTATAGCCAGGCACCAGTGGCTCCCACTGGTAATTCTAGCTACTCAGTAGTCTGAGATCTGAGGATGGTGCTTTGAAGCCAGCCTGGGCAGAAATGTCCCCACGGGATTCTCATCTCCAATAAACTACTCAAAAAAGCTGGAAATGGTGCTGTGCCTGAAGCTGTAGAGCACTAGATAGAGTACAGAGGCTCAGTAGCAATGCCCACGCCCTGAGTTCAAGCCCCAGAACAGCCAAAAAAAAAAAAAAAGGCATAGGCAAAGTAACTCAATAGACTGACACATGACATAACTGTAATTCTCAATTCCAACCTTAGTTCTTCATCTGCACTTTATCATTCTGGCAGACTCTATATGAGCATTCTGTAGCTCAAACTCTCACATTATGCAGAGTTTAGTATTTGCCATCTCTTCTGTCACCTATATCTAATTATTCTCTTGTTGCTCGATAATTCTTTATTTTTGCCAGTCCCAGAGCTTGAATTCAGGGCCTAAAGCACTGTCCTGGGGTTTTCTCAAGGCTAAAACTCTACCGCTTGAACTACAGCACCACTTCCAGCTTTTTCAATGTATGTGCTTACCAAGGAATCAAACCTGGATCTTCATGCATGCCAGGCAAGCATTCTACCTCTAGGTCAAACTCCTGGCCCCGCTAGATTATATTTATTAGCATTTAAACATGCTAAGCATCATCACAGTGAAAATATATAGAAATCTCTTCCATGTCCTTTTGCCTTTCTAGCTTCCAGTGGGAGTCAAGATTTCATGCTTGTTTTGCTCTTCTCTCACTCTTAGTACTCCAGACCTGTCTGATCTTTTTGTATGTTATTGCATTATTCTGTAATCAACAAGAATACTGGTAAGCTGAGGCAAATTAATTCAACTTTGTGCCTTAGTTTCAGATTTGTGAAGAATATCAGCAATATGTTGAATAAATTAATTTTGTTCAGAATTTACATCTAAAAATACTTATTTAAACTTGGTAAATGAGCCAGGCATTCTATCATTTTTCTATGATATCATTTTCTAGTAACACCATTAATGCTTAATAATGATTAGACACATTTAGAAATATAGATAAGTTAAACTACTATCTTATCCAGTCCCTAACTGTTCCAAAATTTTAGTCAACACTTTCTGGAATAATATGTGTTTTCTTCTTTTAAATAATATTTCACACTGTGTTCCTTTTTCCGGAAATGAATTCATAAAAGTTTTCTTCCCAGGGTCACACTGACAAATGTACATTGCACTTATAACCTGACTTCTGAAACTGAAATCCCTTTGTATCCAGGTACAATTACTTAATAAAAATAGGCCAGGCACTGATCTGAGGATCATGGTCCAAAGCCAGCCAGGGCACAAAAGTCCTAGAGACTTTTAATCTACAATTAACCACCAGAAAACCGGAAGTGGCTTTGTGGGTCAAGTGGTAGTCTAGTAGCCTTAAGCTGAAGAGCTCAGTGAGTGCCCAGTGCTTAAGGAGGATGGAAATTCTTCAGTGTGGGGGATGATATAAAAGGAAGCAGTAAATCTGGCTGAAGCAAATCAAGGCAGAAGGAACCAAAATAACAGGCAGGCTGCTGGATTCCCTAGGATAACAGTCAAGCAGTTTCACTTCGAGTTATAGGAGGAGAAAAATAAGCAACTACAGGCAAACTAGTTAAGACAAGTGACCACCAAGATGGAAATAAGTCTGATGAACTACTATCAGAAACCTCATTTTATCTATATTGTAATCAATTAGCATAGCATTCAATACTGTGCAATACAGAGCATGCACACTAAAAGTCTCCTCCCTTTCTCAGAAAGAGCATGAATATTCAAGATCTTTTTTGGAAAGGGTATGAATATTCAGATATTTCACCATAAAACAGAATGTACATCTTTGTTCCGGGCAATTCTGCCTATGGAGTAGTTAGCTGTGCTTCTTTTCATGGCTGTTTTGCTTACATAGTACCTTATCATACTTCTTTTCTATAATAAACCTTCAATTTACCTTTGCTTCACAAATAAAAATGAAAATCACAAAAATAATCCTTCCAAACCTAAGCTAATTTGTGAAATCCAAACAAAGTATTTTGGATGATAGAACAGATATAGTTAAGGTTAGTATTATGATGAGTAAGATTACCTTCATTAAAATTCAACTATTAAATATACAAACCTGAGATGAGAATAGCCCCACATAACACATAATTTTTATTAGTAAACAGTATTAAGTCCTGCAATATAATCTGCTAAAAGAGTATTTGTACTTATATACGATTTAACAAACATTCTAAAATATTCTTCTTTTTTTTTTTTTGGACAGTCCTGGGGCTAGAACTCAGGCACTAGGTTCTGGGTACTGGGCACTGTCCTTGGGCTTTGTCAAGACTAGTAGTCTACCACTTGAGCCAGAGCACCACTTCTGGCCTTTTCTGTGTATGCAGTATCAAGGTATTGAACCCAGGGCTTTGTGCATGCTAGGCACATGCTCCTGGCCCCTCTTAAAAATATATGTGTGTGTGTGTGTGTGTGTGTGTGTGTGTGTGTGTGTGTGTGTGTGTGTGTGTGTGTGTGTGTGTCAGTTGTAGGGCTTGAACTCTGGGCCTGGATGCAGACCCTGAGCTCTTCAGCTCAAGGCTACCACCCTACCTCTTGAGCCACAGCACTACTTCTGCTTTTCTAGTGGTTAATTGGAAATAAGAGCCTCTCAGGGACTTAGTGCCTAGGCTGGCTTTGAACAGCGATCCTCAGATCTCAACCTCCTGAGTAGCTAGGATTAGAGGTGTGAGCCCGTTGCCCCACTCATCTAAAATATTCTTGATGTTGGTGCTTTTATTCTCTTCAAATTAATCTGAAATAGGGCTGGGGTTGTGTTCAAGTAGTAGAGCTCTTAATTACGGAATCCTATTTGAATCCCTACTGTTACAAAATATTAATTTAATTTAAATATAAAAACTTAACGCCATACCACTTCTGGGCATCTATCCTAAACATCATGACCCAAGATATTATAAGGACACCTGCTCAGCTATGTTCATCTCTGCACCATTCACAATAGCCAGGTGATGGAAACAATCCAGATGCCCTACTGCAGATGAATATACAGAAAATGTGATATATATACACAATGGAATTCTACATAGCCAACAGACAAGATAAAATAATGGCATTCACAGGGAAGTGGATGAATCTAGAGCGAATCATGTTGAGTGAGACAAGTCAAGACCTAAGGATCCTTAGGTATCCTTAATATGTGGCTATTAAATCCAAAGAGTACAAGAGCGAGGACTCAATAACTGCACACCCAAAGCTATGGACATGGTAATGGAAATATAAACATAACTATATAGACATAAAAACCTATGACTCTATAGACATAATGTTTTATTTCATAAATTGTTTCTATGACAAACCCTTAGCTAATTTTGATTAAGTTCTAAATACTAAGTCCCAGTGATTGTAAATAGAGATTCCCCCCTTGAACACTTATTTGTTAAATTTGTCATTTAAAATATGATGTAAAAATCAACGTTAATAAATTCTTAAAAAAAAAAAAGAAAACTTAAAACAGGGCTGAGAATGTGGCTTAGTAGTAGTGTTTGCCTAGCATGTACAAAGCCCTGGGTTCAATTCCTCAATACCCCATTACCCAGAAAAAGCCAGAAGTAGAGCTGTGGCTCAAATGGTAGAGTACTAACTAGCCTTGAGCAAAAGAAACTCGGGACAGTGCCCAGGCCCTGCGTTCAAGCCCAGGACTGGCACAAAAAAGACCCCCAAAAACTTAAAACATACAAAATAACTTTAAATACTGAATCAAGCAATACTCCTATGAAAATAAACAAGTGTTTTACTTTTTTAAGAGTGAGATATTCACCAAGTCAATGAAAGAAATTACAGAATTTCTTTAATGAATACAGTCCCATTAAGCAGACTCCTGGAACATCATGTTAAATGACACATATTGGTTTTTCCTAGTGTGGGTGTCCTGGTATTCTTGGGATCTTTCACCCACTGGTATGAGTCAGTTTTATATAACACAGCAATGTATAATTTCCCTCCTACTCACAAGCCAACACTTCAGAGATAACATTTTACCCTGAGTTATTTAAGGAACATGGTAACTTGGAACATTTTCATATTTCACAGAATGTGCAAACATACAAATTATTACCCCTTCACGGACACGTTCTCTGGCTTCCAAGGATACATTACAGTATGCTGCAGTATTGTAATAATAGAAGGAAAGATGTTTTTAAAAATATGGTAATTATTTCATTGTAACCAAATATTACAAATTTATTTGAAAGTCTAGGTATTTTGCCAAATATTAATCATTTGTACATACAGAATATAATATAAATAGGTAATAACTTAGTAATAGCATAATTTACTGGATTATTACTACTGTAGTTATTAAAGACAAGTAATGAATTTCAAGGAAAGTAGACCTGATTTGATTTTTCCAAATGACCCAATTTTGAAAAGTAACTTAAAAGATATACATATAAATTAAGTTACAGAGCCAGGCACCAGCTTTACTCCTGTAATTCTAGCTACTCAAGAGGCTGAAAACTGAGGATCACTATTCAGAACCAGCCCAAGTGATAAATTCCTGAGACTCTCAACTCCAGTTAGCCACCAAAAAGCTGTAAGTGGAGCTGTTGCTCAAGTGAACAAAACAGCTGAGAGACAGTGCTCAGACAACAGAATTGCCACACACAAAAATTGTTACAAATGCAAAGTGATTCTGTACACTTTTCTTGTTTATACTAAAATTATCTTGCTTATATATTAGAAATCAGTCATTCCATGATTCAACTGTGGAAATCATTACTTTCTATTAAAAATCAATACCAGCATCATTAGTGGTTGATTGTAGGATTTAAACTAAGGGCCTGGGCACTGTCCCTGAGGTTTTAATTCAACGCTAGTGCTCTGAACCACAGCACCACTTTTAGCTTTCTTGGGTTATTTGAAGGTAAGAGTCTTGTAGACTTTCCTGCCTGGGCTGGCTTCCAACCATAATCCTCAGATCTCAGCCTCATGAATAGCTAGGATTATAGGCATGAGCCATCAGCACCAGGCTTTAATTACTTATCATAAGGAGAAAATCTTTTCTTGCATTAGAAGGAAAAAGTCCCCCAAAGAAAGGAAAGCACACAGAAATGAATGAATATAATTTAGAACAACAGATAACAAAAATGGGATTCATTCTTTAGAGACTCTACAAACTCATGCTATTTAGAAAAAATGCACCTACTTTACCTACAAGAAACAAATGTTGTAGAAGCTGGATAATGTCTGTAATCCCAAGTACTCAGGAAAATGGGAGTGGAAGACTTTGGCACTTATCTCAAAAATAACCAGAAAAATGCTGGGTGCTGCTATACAGGATGTTGAAATAAAAAGGATCAAAGCTTGAAGCCAGCCAATCAGAGAAGTCCGAGAGACTTCATCTCCAATTAACTAACAAAATGCTAGATGGGAGGATAGTTCAAGTAGTAGAGCACCAGTTATTATCAAGCAACCACAGTGTGAGGTCCTGAGTTCAAGCCACAGAAACAGCACACACAAAAGAAATAACCAGGAAAAAGTGAGGCCTAAAGTGTGGCTCAAGTGGTAGTGAATCAGCCTAGCAAGCTTGAAGCCCTGAGGTCAAACTCTAGTACAGTAATAATAAAATAATTATAAATGTTATTGTATCAATGTTTGTGAAGTAATGCACCTTCTATCTGGTGAATATAATGTAACCGTTCTATTAATTACAATAAAAATATATGAAAAAATAAGCAGATAAATATTTTTAGGTACTTCATTAAAGAGAATCATATATTGTTTGCCCTTCATTTACATATTGTTGAATTATCTAATCACATTATCTTCCATCCAAAAAACTAATACAAATATGTACAGATACACAGCATAAAATATATATATGTTCTGGCCTGGAGTTTAGCCTAGTGGTAGAGTGCTTGCCTAGCATGCACAAGGACCCGGGTTCAATTCCTCAGTACACATACATAGAAAAAAGGCAGAAATGGTGCTGTGGCTCAAGTAGCAGAGTTCTAGCCTTGAGAAAGCCCAAGGACAGCACCCACGCCCTGAGTCCAAGGCCTAGGACTGGAAAAAAAATTATATATATATTAGGTGGGCACTAGTAGCTCATGCCTATAATCCTAGGGACTCAGGAGGCTAAGCTCTGAGGATCACAGTTCAAAGCCAGCTTAGGCAGAAAAGTCTAAGAATTTTATTTTCAATTATCTACAAAAAAGCATTAAGTAGAACTGTGGCTCAAGTGGTAGAGTGCCACCCTTCAGCAAAAAAAGTCAAAGACAGTACCTAAGCTCTGAATTCAAGCTCTAAAGCCATTCCAAAAAGAAAAAGAAATGTGTACATTGTATGTATATATGTATGTGTGTGTATCTATCTATATACATACATATATACATATGTTCTAAGTATCTGGGCTTGAAATTGATGCTGATATACTAGTCTTTTTATGGTAAACCATAAACTATTACTAATGCCTATAAAGTACTCTAAATAGTAGTATACATATAAAATAACTATGGTAATATATATTACATTTATTTTATAATAGATGGTAATACTCTTTAAAAGTGGGGGAAGATCTGAGTGCCAGGGACTAATGCCTATAATTCTAGCTACTCAGGAGGCTAAGATCTGAGGATCGCAGGTCAAAGCTAGCTGAGTCATGAAAGTCCAGGAGACAATTATCCCCAATAAATCACCAAAACAAACAAACAAACAAACAACCAGTAGAGTTGTGGCTCAAGTGGTAAACACTAGCTGTATGCAACAAAGCTCAGAACAGTGTCAGAATATAAGTTCAAGTACCAAGCCTGGCAGTAAAAAGATAAAAGGGGGGGATAGTATGAAACTATGTTACATTATTTAACATTTTTATATTACATCATTCTACACCATTAAGTAAATCAACAGCATTATTCTGGTATTTGTCGTAATAATACCAAGATCCTTATCAAAGATTTCTGACTCTGGTATGACACCATGGAGACTTTTCTGTTGGCCCCCAGGTGGCAGTGTGACCCATAGCAGTAGATGTCACTTCTCAGGTCCAGAGCTCCTGACCAACATAATACAAATATATTCTTTTTTTCATAATAGAATTTCACCTTACTTAACAAATACACCTACAGCAGAGCACTGGTGGCTCAAGCCTGTAATCCTAGCTACTCAGGAGGCTGAGATCTAAGGATCAAGGTTCAAAGCCAGCCTGGGCACAAAACGCCATGAGACTCTTATCGCCAATTAACCAACAGAAAATCATAAGTGGCACTGTGGCTATAGATGTAGAGCACTAGCCTGGAGCTGAAGACCTCAGGGATAGGGCCCAGGGCCAGAGTTCAAGCCCCACAACCACCACAATAAAAAATACGCCTACAAAACTACTAAATGAAGTTACATAATTAAAAGCACTAACCTGGTCCCCAAACCAACCGTTCCCATATTCCAATTTACATACGATAAACTGTAGACAATAATGACTATTTCCTT
The DNA here is from genome assembly GCF_031878675.1 of Megascapheus bottae. Taxonomy (NCBI): domain Eukaryota; kingdom Metazoa; phylum Chordata; class Mammalia; order Rodentia; family Geomyidae; genus Megascapheus; species Megascapheus bottae. Next base: position 40,821,409 of record NC_143520.1, on the reverse strand, counting down.
GATGAGCAAATAAGAACTGTATTTCATTCTGCAGACCTAAGAAGTATTCTACCTTGTACTTTATTTGTTGTCTTCCTCACTTTCTTTTTCTTTTCTTTTCTTTTCTTTTTCTTTTCTTTTTTTCTTTTTTTTTGCCCGTCCTGGGCCTTGACTCAGGGCCTGACCACTGTCATTGGGCTTTCTCAAGGCGCTCTGCCACTTAAGCCAAAGCACCATTTCTGGCTTTTTCTATTCTTATGTGGTACCGAGGAATCGAACCCGGGTCTTTGTGAATGCTAGGCAAGCACTCTACCACTAGGCCAAACTCCTAGCCCAACTTCCTCAATTTCTAAGAATAGAATGGACCATACCCAATGATCTGTGTAGTAACTGCTGGAAACAGCAACACATTGTCCTGTATTTTATGGCCATTCCCAACTCTAGATTCTAGATAGAAAAAAAAGACCTTTTATGTATGGTTAGTCCTTACACATAAATCATTCACTGAAAGTATTTTAAAAGTTACTATGTCTTTATTGCTAGAAAGGGTATTTCTTGTCATCCAATTTTGTCTTTGAAGTATGGTATGGTATGCATGTGTATATTTATAAAGAGGAAGCATAAGTGTATAATATGTATAGAGAATCATTATTCTACACAAATTATCTGTGAGTCCAAGTTGTTGCACTGATTATTTGTACCCTCTTAAGGAAGATTAAGAGGGAAAGGGAGGAGAGGAGAAAGGAAGAGAGAGGAAAAAGGAAAGGGAAAAGGAGGGGCTAGGAGGAGGAAGAAAGGGAAGGTGGGATGGAAAGGGGCAAAAAAGGGCAGGAAAGGGAAGAGAAAAAAGAAAAACAAAAAAGGGAGAGAGCAGGGTGCTAGTGGCTCACGCCTGTAATCCTGGCTAACTAGGAGTCTGAAATCTGAGAATCACAGTTCAAGGCACAGATGAAAGTCAAGGAGACTCTTATCTCCAATTAACCACCAGAAAACTGGAAGTGGAGCACAGGCTCAAAGTGGTGGAGCACTAGCCTTGAGCTGAAGAGCTCAGAGACAGCGCTCACACCCAGAGTTCAAGACCCATAACTTAGAAAAAAAAAAAAAAAAGAAAGAGAAAGAAAGGAAAAAGGAAAGAAAAGAAAAGGAAGGTAGAAGGAAAAGAAAAAACAACAAAGAAAGAAAGGAAGGGAGGGATGAAGGGAATCCTAATAAAATACTGGTGGACATAATTTATACAGAAATAAGCTAAAATGATAACAAAATTCAATATGTGGCTCTTGTTTGGATCTTGAAAAATGTAAGTTTAAAGACAAATTTTTTAAATGTAGAAATATGGGCCAAATATCAGATATACTGAAACATTAAATATTTCTAGTGGTGATAATGGCATTATGATCATGAAAAAATACTTAATGGTTAGATATTTATAAGTAATATACAAATTCTTGAATTTATTTGTAAATACTCCAGGGAAAGAGAAGTATGTAAGTAGGGGAAGAGACAAGAAAAGCCAATGATCGACAAAATGTTCATAGTTATTAAAGGCAAATGAGAAGTACACAGAGGTTCATTTTGCTTCTTTCTGTACTGCCTTGCTCAGAGGCATTATACAATTTCCAAAATAAAATTTTTTAAGGCAATACTCTGTTTTATAAATTTCCAAATATACAACACTGAATAAATGTGTCACAAAACGTAGCTGAAAGACAGAATAAAAAACCTAAGATTAGCTGTGATGGCTCACGCCTGTAATCCTAGCTACTCAGAAGACAGATCTGAGGATCAAGATTCAAAGCCAGCATGGCACAAAAGGAACTGAGACTCTTATCTCCAATTAACCTGTAGAAAATGGGAAATAGGGCTTGGCTCAAGAGTAGGGTAGTAGCCTTGAGCTGAAGAGCTCAGGGACAGCACCCAGGCCAAATTCAAGCTTCCTGACCCACAAGAAACAAAACAACAACAACAAAAAACTCTAGGATTTAGTTGAGATTAAATACTTCTAGGGGCCGGGAGTTTGGCACTAGTGGTTAAAGTGCTTGCCTAGCATGCATGAAGGCCTAGGTTCGATTCCTCGGTACCACATACATAGAAAAAAGCTGGAAGTGATGCTGAGGCACAAGTGGTAGAGCTCTAGCCTTGAGAAAGTCCAAGGACAGTGCGCAGGCCCTGAGCTCAAGCCCAGGACTGGCAAAAAAATAAAAAATAAATAAATAAATACTTCTAATAAGAAATTCACTATATTGTTTTAAGATCTCATATTTGCTTATAAATAATCACTGCTTTTTATGCCTAATATTAATTTCCATTTTATTTGTTATGACATGTATGACATGTAACTATATTTATACAGACACAGCAAGGTGGGTAACATGAATAGGAATCATATTCTATAAAAATCCTCTGGAGGTCCAAGTGGTTACACTGATTTTTCTGCATTTGCTCCCTTCTAAGGAAATTACTTCATCGCTGAAGGATTGGATTCAAACAGGTTTATTAATGGAATAACTAGAGATCATAGGGTAGAAGGTCAGAATGGGAGATGGTCTGATAATAATTGAGTTCTTTTAGAATCACAGTTTTATGCTTGAGCCTATCTTTGCTACTCCATTACTCTGTGCTAGTCTATTCTCTCAGGCTTACGAATACTCCAAGGAGTTTGTGGCAGCACACACTAATTCTTGGCTCTCTTAACAATCTCTTACAAAAATCATTCAAGTTGAACCACTTGAATAAAATTCTATTCTATTTCTTGTCAGAATTGACTGATGAAGTAGAAAATTTAAAAAGTGCTAGTGGTTAAGGGTGTAATTCAGTAGTATAGTGCTTGTCTGGGTATAGGCAAGAGTTTTAATTTGATCTCCGAATAGCACCAAATATATAAACAAATAGATGGTAGGTACATAAACAGATAGATAATAGGAAGTTCAGATAAGAAATACATGTAAATGTGGCATATAAGTGTGATATATGTACATTTACATGCACTTTTATTATGATTTTCTTTCTGATAGAGTGGCTAAAATACAACTATTTCAATAGACATCTGTTCTGAAAGTATTATATGTACAAGCTAGGTACCTCTGGCTCACACCTGTAGTACTAGCTACTTAGAGGGCTAAGATCTGAGGATGGTGGTTCCAAGACAGTCTGGGTAGTTCAAAGTGCCTGAGACTCTTACCTCCAATTAGCCACCAAAAAGCTGGGAGTATGGACAGTAGTAGAGTGCTAGTCTAGCATGAATAAAGCCCTGGATTAGATTCCTCAGTACCACATACACAGAAAAAGCTGGAAGTGGTGTTGTGGCTCAAGTGGTAGAGTGCTAGCCTTAAGTGCCCAGGCCAAACTGAGAGTGGAACTGTGGTTCAAGTGGTAAAGAGCTACCCTTGAGCCAAAAAAAAAAAAAAAAAAAAAAAAAGGTCAAGGTCAGGGACAGTGCCCAGACCCTGAGTACAAGGTCCAGGACAGACAGATAGCCAGACACAGGTACACATACACACACACACACACACACACACACACACACACACACACATTACCACATTACTTACAAGCACAAATTCATATGTATATAAAATACACATAGATATGCAAAGACTAAAAAAACCAAAGTACATTTACTAATTTAATAAACTTTTTTTTTTTTTTTGCTAGTCCTGGGCTTGAGCTCAGGGTCTGAGCACTGTTCTTGGACTTTCTTGAGGCTAGAGCTCTACCACTTGAGCCTTAGCACCACTTCCAGCTTTTTTCTATGTATGTGGTACTGAGGAATTGAACCTGGGCCTTCATGCATGCTAGGCAAGCACTCTACCACTAGGCCAAACTCCCAGCCCCTAGTTTAAAAAACTTTTGCTGAAGTATAAAACTATAGAAAATTTCACAAATCTCAAGTTGAGGGCAATTATCAGAAAATGAACATAGCTATGTAAACAACATCAAGTTCAAAAAACAATGTTACCGACACACCCAGAACCCTCCCTTGTAGCCTCTTCATTTCCCAACACCGAACCCTGATCAAAAGTTGGACTACAGTTGACTAATACTATATGTTAGTATGCTATAATATGCAATTAATGTAAGTATTGTACATAAATTAGTATTTTATATGTGAGATAAAATGGACATATTCAATTGATATGCATATATAAATTATTTCTTTTACATCTGGCTTATTGCATGCATAGTACACTTAAGCCATGACAGCCTTAGGCAAAGAATACCTCCGGGAGAGCTCCAAGACCCGGGTTCAATTCCTCGGTACCACATACATAGAAAAAAGCCAGAAGTGGTGCTGAGGCTCAAGTAGTAGAGCTGTAGCCTTGAGAAAGTCCAAGGACAGTGCTCAGGCCCTGAGCTCAAGCCCAGGAGTGGCAAAAAAAAATTAGAATTTGTTCAATATATTTCTGCCTGAAGCATAAGCTAAACACATTTAATAAATGAAGCTAGTTTAGTTACAACTAACACTATTAAAGAAAGACTAATTTTTAAAAAATGATTTGAACAGGTTTTTTTCTGGTGTTTTTGTTTTAGTATAGTCGCCAGGAATTTAACATTTTTAGTATGCATTGTAAGTGTACTTTACCTGCCATCTCTTCTGAGAGCAAAAATGATGCCATCTCTCTGGAATGGAAGCAGCTTTGTTCTTAGCTTGTCAGGCAAAAAATCCAGCCGTTCGGAAGATTCATTTGATAAATAAGAAATCTGAGGTGTAAGAGACTTTTTTGGGTTATGAACTGTAGACATGATGATCCTAAAAATTAAGAAGAACAAAAAAAAAAAAACCAGAACTGTGAAGAAATTCAATATTGTCAATATTACAGAATTACATATAAATAACATTACTTTCTTTCATCTTATTTTTATTATCGAGGCAATAATGTATAAAGGGATTACAATTACATCCACCAGATTAAGTAACATAACTTGATACACTATTAATAGACGGATTAGTTAAATCATATTCCTTGAATGAACTACTAGAAAAATTCAAAAAGCTAAGTCCAAAAACAATTACCCAATGCTGGTTCTGCTGAGGGAGTGAGTACCAGAAGAAAGGAGGAAAGGTAAATGGAAACAGTGAATGAGGATGAATATGACTGAAGAAATTTATTTGCCTGGAGGAAAACAGAAAAATAAAACCAGTTGAAATTGTTTTAAAAATAGGGGAGGGACAGTGATTGTATATAGAAATTCCCTTCTTGAATACTTGTTTAACACGTCATTTGAAATATGATGTAAAAATCAATGTTAATAAATTCTTTAATAAAAAATTTTTTTTAAATATGGGAGAGAGATAAGGGAAAGTGATGGAGGCCATAAATTTTATCAGGATATATGAAAATGTAACCGAGAAACCCTTACTTGTTTAACTAATATAGGCTAATATATGAGAAATACCTTGTATTTCATTTTTAAGTACAATATAGCCATATTCTTCTTTCATATAGTAAACATACTAATGAAAAATTAGGAGTCAACTACATTTTTACAAGGTAAATAATTTTTTGTTATATTCCATTCATTTTTAAACAAGGGAAAATATGCTATAATTGATTTTTATAGACATTTTCATATCATACAACATCTTGTAAAAGTAATGCAAACATGCATTAAAATTACAACTAAATTGATGTGATATTGCTATAAGAGATGATTAAAAAGTGAAGTAGTTCTTTTGGCAGAATAAGACTTAAACTCAAGGCTATGCGCTTGCTAGGCAACACTCTACTACTTGAACCATGCCTTTACTCCTGTTCACTTCAGATTACTTTTCATTTAGAGCCTCACTTTTTGCCCAGGCCAGTCTGAGATCTCCTTTTCCCCTATCAACATTCCCTGTGCATCTGAGTCACAAGTATATTCTACAACTCCCATCTTACAGGGGTCTCACTACCATTTCCCTGGGCTGACTTGCAACCACCATCTTTGAGAATAACTAGGAATACAGGAATTAGCCACCATATCTGACAATAATTAATTCTTTATAATCAAATAAATACACAAAATAAAACATATTTGATTACTATCTACTTCACATACCAGACTTCCATAAATGTATTTTCTTTTCTGTTCTTTTTTTGCTGGTCGTTGGGCTTGAACTCAGGGCCTGGGCACTCTCCCTGAGCCTCTTTGTGCTCAAGGTTAGTGCTCTACCACTTGAGCCATAACACCACTTCTGGCTTTTTTGAGTAGTTTATTGGAGATAAGAGTCTCATGGAGACTTTTCTGCCTGGCCTGGCTTCAAATCACAATCCTTAGATCTCAAACTCCTAAAGTAGCTAGGATTACAGGTGTGAGCCACTAGCACCCAACTGTTATTTAATTTTCTAACATATAAAAATTAATGTAGGATGCTCGCTTCAGCAGCACATATACTGAAATTGGAATTATACAGAGAAGGTTAGCATGGCTTCCTGCACAAGTATGACACACAAATTCATAAAACATTCTATATCTTTTTTTTTTTTGCCAGTCCTGAGTCTTGAACTCAGAGCCTGGTCCCTGTCCTTGGGTTTTCTCAAGGCTAGAGCTCTAGCACTTGAGCCTCAGCACCACTTCCAGTTTTTTTCTGTGTATGTAGTACCAAGGAATCAAACCTGGGTCTTTGTGCATGCTAGGCAAGCACTCTACCACTAAGCTAAACTCCCAGCCCTCCATATCTTTTTTTTTTGGGGGGGGGGTGGTTACAGTTACATTCATCAGGTAGTGAAATATTCTATATCTTTAAAAGTACAGCAACGAGGCCCATCAGTTGCACTAGACATGGAGAAGAGTGAACTAAGTAACTCAAGGGTAGTGAGGGGAGGGAGAAATGGGAGAGAAAGAGGGAACAGCTGAAACTAAGTAACAGGAAAGAAATGCACATATCACCTGACCAGGAAGAAATTATCTTATCAGCTAGGAAAGAGCTAACCCAGGCAAAAAAGGACCTGAGACTGGTATCTTCAATTAACCTCTAGAAAATGGGAAGTGGGGCTTGGCTCAAGGGTTAGGGCTGTAGCCTTGAGCTGAAGAGCTCAGGGACAGCACCCAGGCCCCAAGACCCCCCAAAATAAAATAAAATAAAATTTGGTTTCTACTAAATATTTACTCACAGAGCAGTAAGACTGTAGGAACACCTGCTTAGCAAGCTCAACGCCCTGAGTAAAATCCTCAGAACCCCAAACAAAACAAAACTTGTAGATTTATAAAACCCTATACTGTCCTCTCCCCCCGAAAGTTGCCAAGTCCTCTGTCTACTAAGAATCTCAAGAATTAAACAAGTGGCCAGGCAGGGAGGCCCATGCCTATAATCCTAGCTACTCAGGAGGCTGAGATCTGAGGATTAAGGTTCAAAGCCAGCCAGGGCACAAAAGGACCTGAGACTCTTCTTTCCAATTAACCTCTAGAAAATGGGAAGTGGGACTTGGCTCCAGGGTAGGTTGATAGCCTTGAGCTAAAGAGCTCAGGGACACTGTCTCAGCCCAGAGTTCAAGCCCCACAACAACAACAAAAAAAGAATTAAACAAGCCATTTGACTGGTATAAAATAGTTGATTTGAGATGACTTCCTATGGTATATCTATACCACATGCTCTTTTATTCTCTTTCTCTCTCTCTGTCATATTTCCTATCTAATAAATGTTCCTGTCACCTTTTAAAACTAAAAACAAATTAAGAAACAAGTATTGTCAGGTACCAGTGGCTTAGGCCTATAATCCTAGCTACTCAGAATCTTGGTTGGAAACCAGCTCAGGCAGACAAATTTGAGACGCTTATCTCCAATTAACTAGCAAAAAGCCTGGAAGCAAAGATATGGTTCAAGTAGTAGAGCACCAGCCTTGAGCAAAAAGTAGGAGTATGGGCCCTAAGTTCAAGCCCCCTTATTGGCAGGCACACATGTGCACACACAGACATACACAGTATTCACTATTAATAACAAAAAGGCACTGGAAGCCATGATTAAAAAAAAAAAAGCAAGACCCAAATCTTCACAGGACTTACATTCTTAAGAAAAATACTGAAAACAAACATGAATAATTATAACACAACAGAAATATTACAAGAAACTTATGAAGGAACTTCCACATTAGATAGACTGATTGTGAAAGACCTTTTTTAGAAGATGACATCTGGAAATAGTATGAAGGCTGTAACAAGCCAATCACATTCAAAATGAATAGAAAAGTACTCCTGGCAAATAGCATCAGTGGAAAGGTTCTGAATTGAGAAAAGGCTATTTTTTTTTTTTTGGTGGGTCATGGGGCTTGAACTCTTGGGCCTGGGTCCAGTCCCACAGCTCTTCAGCTCAAGGCCACTGCCCTACCCTTGGGCCTGGGTGTTGTCCCTGAGCAGTTCAGCTCAATGTTACCAACCTACCCCTAGAGCCTCAGCCCCATTTTCCATCTTCTAGTGATTAATTGGGGACAAGAGTCTCATGATCATTAGTTGGTTAGTGCCCAGGCTGGCTTTGAACTGTGATCCTCAGCTCTCAGCCTACTGAGTAGCTAGGATTACAGGCATGAACCACCTCGCCTGGCAAGGCTTACTGTTTTTAAGAGGCAGAAAGAACAACTGGACAGAATAATATAAGATAAAGCTCTAAGATTCATGTCACTTAGGAACTTGTTAAGTTTAAGATTCTACTTTAAGAATAAAGTTAAACTAATAACATTAGCCTTGTGTAGCTGACTAAATTCAGTTAAAACTAAATAAAATTAAAAATTCATTTTGTAGCCAGGTTTCAGTAGCATAGCCTATAATGCTAGCTATTCAGGAAGCTGGGATCTAGTCTGAAACCAACCCAGACAGTCAAAAGCTAAAAACACTTATTCTAAAAAAACAGCAAAAAGCAAAAGGAGGACACATGGCATAAGTGGTGCAGTGCCAATCAACAGTGAGGGCACAAGGTCCTGAGTACAAGCATAGTGGTATCTAAATAAAGTCCCAGCATTCAGGAAGCAGGAAAGAAGCACAGCCAATTCTAGTCCACCACACACAATAAGTTTGCGGCTAGCCAGGACCACATAGCAAGAGCTTTTCTCAGCCTAGTAAGCTTGAGTACCTGATTCAAATACCAGTATTGCCCCCCTCAAAAATGTAAAAGGTTTAAGTGTCTAATGTCGGAACTAGTGGTACAGCACCGCACCAATGGTGAGCAAAAAAGCTCAGCAAGAGTTTGAAGTCCTGAGTTCAAAATTCAATCACTCACCAGTGGTTCACGCCTACAATCCTAACTACTTAGGAAGCTGAGATCTGAGGATCACAATTTCAAAGCCAGCCCAGGAAAGTCTTTGAGAGTCTTATCTCCACTTAACCACTCAAAAACTTAATCACCACTGAAAGTGGTGTTTTGGCTTAAGTGGTAGAGCTCAGAGACAGGTCCTAGGCAGAGTTCAAGCCCCATAACCAATAACAACAGCAAAAAATTAATCAATCTAAAATGTTAGCTTTCTAGTCACAATAACCATGTTTCCAGTCCTCTGTAGCTACAAATAACTACTGAATCCCATTTTGAACACTGAACATGAAGAACATTTCTGCCTTCGCTGAAAGCTCTACTGGAAAGCACTCACTGGAGCATTTTAAGCTACCAACAGGAAAGCCTCAAGAATTTACTCAATAAAGCCCTCTCTATTCAGTATGCAGGTAGGTTCAAAAATAATTTATGGTTGAGATCTGTCTGAATAAGTACATCACAGCTAATCATAAATACCAGTGAGTGAGCATTTTTCATTACCTTCTTAAAAGCAACACCCACAAGAAGCTGAGTGAACAATGGAGCATTCAATGATCCAAAAGGAAAAAGTGTGGTAATAGTAAACCTTTTATCACATTGCAACAGATAAGGCAAGAAGTATCCCAACAATGAAACTACAGATCCAGGAATCATATCAAAGGTGAACCTAATGAACCTAATAGGGTTTGTTGATGAGTACACGTGAGAATGAGAGAAATATGAGATTTAAGGGCTCAAGACATGTTTCCAGCGGTAGAAGACTTTTTAAGGGCAACTTGAAGCAAAGTGAAGGTGGCTCAGGATTGGATATGTAGTGTAGCTATTTAGGAGACTGAGACCTGGAGATCTGGAAGACTGTGGTTTGCAACTAGTCCAGGCAGAAAGGAAGGTTTCCTAGACTCATTTCCAAAATAACCATGGGGGTGGGGGTGGAGAGAAGAGAAGCATTGTCTGTGCAGTTCAACAAGCTCTAGGTCCTAACTTCAAATCCCAGTGGCACCAAAAAGGGAGTGGAAGAGGCAACATGAAGGATATCTATAGATGGAAATCTATCATACTAGGTCAGTTCCCTGAATATAACAATGCAGTATAGTTTTTTTTATAAGAATATATGTACTCTTTCTGATTATTTCTTTCAACTAGCTGTAAACTGAAAACAATCTCAAGCCTGGCATGGTGGTAGATACCTGTAACTCCAGAACTAGGAGACTGAAGTTGGACAATCAAGAATTTAAGGCCTGTTTGGGTTACAGAGTGAGTGAGGCTATGCTGGTTGACATAAAACAATCAGTCAACCAAGGTTATATATAAGAAACTTTAGAAAAGGAAAAACAATAACAAATTTTGTCTTAACATACACAATAAATGCTGAAAGTTTGGGATAATGAGATCCAAAATGGTAAAATTCCGAAATTATATAGTAACAGAAGTAATAGTTAAGTTTGGGTCTTTAAGTATCCTAGTCATAAAAAAATTGTCAATCTGAATTCATCAATCTCTATAGCAATTCAGCTACATATACATACTAGTAAATGTGAAAATTAAGGAAGCAGCTGGATAGAGGTGGGAGATAGTAGCCAAAAGCAAGTAGCTTCAATACTGTTTCCCCAGAGTTAAATGGTTAATGCAGAATGTAAAAGTACCAACAGTTCAGGGCTGGGAATGTGGCTTAGTGGTAGAGTGCTTCCCTAGCATCCACAAAGCCCTAGGTTTGACTCAGTACAAGATACACAGAAAAAGCCAGAAGTACTGCTATGACTCTAGTAAAGTATTAGCCTTGATCAAAAGCTCAGGGACAGTGCCCAGGCCTTGAGTTCAAGCCCAAAGACTGGAAAGAAAAATATAAACAGCCGAAAGTTCCTTACTGAAAATACAAATTTGGCCTGAATAAGTCACCAATTTCTACATTTTTGAAAGTCTATCAGATACCCCTCCTTTAAAGTACATGGATATAAGAAGACTGACAGAGAAAACAAGCAGTTTGTTGAAATGGTAGTCAAGGAAGTTGAAAGGGTAGTCAATGAAAAGATCTACTAACTCAATTTCTTATAACATGCTGTGTTTCTGCACAGTCACTGTAGATTTGATCAGGATTTGGGAATGTAGCTCATACTTTGATATACTTTATACTTACATAACAGTATATACTTATATAATAGCATATATTCTATTTCAATGTTCATACTTGATATAGCTAGAGATTATCAGTGAACTAAATTTAATAAATTAACTCCATGCTTTTATCAGTCAAATTGAATATCACAAAATATCAACTTCAACAAATGCAGAATTACATAACATTTTCTAAGTCACTTGTCATGGGGCTTTTAAATGATCATATCTAATATCTAATTACTTTAAAAGCAAGGATACTAGAATCTTTTATCCCACAAGCGAATGTTTTCAGAATGATAAAAATAACTCACTCAATGGGTGACCTCTTTCTGTGAGGCAACATATAAGGAAATTTAGAAAATCTCATAATTCTCCAAACAACTTACTAAGTATTGTTATCTTCAAGTTAAAGACAAGAAAATTGAACTTCCAAGACATCAACTACTTTATACAAGACTTAATAATGACTAATGACTGGTGATGATCTTAAGCCTAGAATTCATACTGGTGTAAATTAAATCTGAATTTTTACGACTGTACAACACTGTCTCTCTAAAATACTCATTCTACAAATACAGAATACCTAACTATATTCTAGGTGCTGCAGTAGGTATTAAATACATAAAGATTAATTTGTGCCAGTGTAGCTGCACCTCCATCCCAGACAAAAATAAAAACAAGAGTTTTCTACAAATAATCACAACACAATGTAAGTACTAGGATGAATGTGAAAAAATGTTCATTCTGTAAGGGGAGAAAGCAATCAACAAAGGCTATACTTAAACTAAATGTTTGATTCACATTACACCTTATTTAACTCCCTCATAGATCTGTAAAGCTGAATTATGAAGGAAGAGTAAAAGTTTGTAGGTAGAGAACCAAGATAAAGAATATTCTTGGAAGATAGCTGTTGTATTTGAGAAGGCAAACATTTTAGAAAATCCAAAGCAGTTTGCTACAGCCTAAGATAAGAGTAAGATGCTCATCGAAAGTGCTAAAGAAGGAAGAACGGGCCAGGTTAAGAATGTCCTCCTATGTGGTTTGGACTACATTTAGCCAGTTCCAGAGATTAATTAAACTGCTATTTTACAAAGACTACCTTGTGGAGATTAAAAGAATGATGTGAGGGCCGGGAGTTTGGCCTAGTGGTAGAGTGCTTGCCTAGCATGCAGGAATACCTGGGTTCGGTTCCTCGGTACCACATACATAGAAAAAAAAAAAAAGCCGGAAGTGGTGCTGAGGCTCAAGTGGTAGAGCTCTAGCCTTGAGAAAGTCCAAGGACAGTGCTCAGGCCCTGAGCTCAAGCCCAGGACTGGCGCAAAAAAAAAAAAAAAAAAAAAAAAAAATGATGTGAGAAGCAAGGATATTATTTTAGAATACTACCAAAAATAGTATAGAAAATACAACATACCGGCCTGGAGTTTGGCCTACTGGTAGAGTGCCTGCCTAGCATGCACGAATACCTGGGTTCGGTTCCTCGGTACCACATACATAGGAAAAAAAAAAAAAAGTCGGAAGTGGTGCTGAGGCTCAAGTGGTAGAGCTCTAGATCTCTAGCCTTGAGAAATCCCAAGGACAGTGCTCAGTCCCTGAACTCAAGCCCAGGACTGGCAAAAAAAAAAAAAAAGGAAAAAGAAAATACAACATACCATCTCTTGTCTTCAGATTTCTATATCTAACTACGTACTTAACATTGTAGATGCCTCATAAGATATTTACAACTTAAATATTCAAAACCAAAATTCTGATTTCTTCACCAAACTTATAAGCACCCTACTGAGTTTCAGTAAAAAGTAAGGCCATGCAAGTCACTCAAATTCAGTGGTCTGAGCTGGGAAGGTGGTATTCTAGGCCTATAATCACAGCTACAAAGGAGGTCTGAGGCTACATGAGCATAATTAGACCAGATCTCAAAAAACAGAAGCCAAGTGCAGGTAGCTCATGCCTGTAATTCTAGCTATTCAAGAGACTGAGTCTGATAGGTTCAAAGTCAGCAAGGGCATTAAAATTCACAGGACTCCTATTTCCAATAAAGTACCAAAATAGCTAGAAGTGACCCTGTGGTTCAAGTAGTACAGTAAGCAAAAGAAGTTCAGGAACAGTGCCCAAGCCCTGAATTGAAGACCCAGAACCACACAACAAATAAAAAAACAAACAAATAATAAAAGAGCTAGAGACCTGACTCCAGTGATTGAATGCTAAATCCCGAAAACCTGGGTTCAATTCCACAAACTTCAAAATGGAAACCTGGCTTTCACTCTTAACCTCTCTTCTAAAGTACCAAATTGAGTCTATTTATTATTATTTTACTCTTTCTTTCTTTGGCTTTTTTTTTTTTTTTGCCAGTCCTTGAGCTTTTTCCTCAAGGCTAGCCCTCTGCCACTTGAGTCACAGCTTTTCTAAGTATGTGGTACTGAGGAATCGAACCCGGGTCCTTGTGCATGCTAGGCAAGCACTCTATCACTAGGCCAAACTCCTAGCCCTCTATTATTCTTAGAATATATTTTAAAACAATTCAGAATTTCCTATTATCACCTATTATTCCTATTATCAGAACTTCCTATGGTTCCTATTATCAGAATGTCCTGTTATCTCCTATTCCAAGCTACCATCACATTCATGTGAAACTCTGTGACATCTCTCAACTAGACTCGCCACATTTCCTTAAGATCTGATGGTTTTCTTAATTATAACTGACAAATAGTTTTACTCATTTGTTTGAATTTTTGTCTCTTCAGAGTCTTCCTTATTGAAATGCATTCATAAATACAGGAAACAAAGAATATTTTGTTCTTTCATTTGTACAACGGTCTAGCATGTCATGAGCCAAATGAACAAAAAATAGAGTATCAATAAAAAGCAAGAATCTTATGTGCCAGGAATTATTTCAAGTGTTTTACATATACTAAGTCATTTAAATAATTTTACCAGTTTGTATTACCTCAATTTTAAATATATAGAAAATGAAACACACACACTCAACTAAGGTTCCCAAATGGCACAAGGAATGAATTCTAGATATATTGGTCTACCCTCCAGATTATCCAGTACTTCTCCTTACTAAGTATTGTGGGACCAAATAAGCAAGTAAAAAAGAGAATATGGAGAGGAAACACAGTTGGACTAAGATTTGAGACATGCTGAATTTCAAAGTACTTAGAAGAGGCTGTGAAGTACTATTGGATTAAAATACTATTAGTTAAACAAAGCATTCTGAAACCATTAGGTTCAACTGGAGTACTTAATATTTAATGTATTATGGTCAAAACAAAGTTATAGAACTCAGGACAATGGATATGTTAAAAGCCCAAGAAGAGATGGAACATCTGGGAACCAGTGTTTTATGCCTTTAATCCTACCTATTCAGAAGGCTGGGGCCTGAGGATCAAGATTTAAAAACAGGGCTGGGAATGTGGCTTAGTAATACAGTGTTTGTCTAGCCTGCAAGAAGCCCCGGATTCCAGTGCTCAATACCATATAAACAGAAAAAGCCAGAAGTGCAGTGTCTCAAGTGGTAGAGTGATAGCCTTGAGCAAAAGAAGCTCAGAGACAGTGCTCAGGCCCTGTGATCAAGCCCCACGACTGGCCAAAATTAAAATTAAAATTAAAAAAGATGTGAAACGAGGCTGGGAGTTTAGGCTAGTGGTAGAGTGCTTGCCTTGTATGCACAAAAACATGGGTTTGATTCCTCAGTACCACATACATAGAAAAAAAGCCACAAATGGTGCTGTGGCTCCATTGTGGCTCAAGTGGTAGAGTTCTAACCTTGAGAAAGCCCAAGCACAGCCCAGGCCCTGAGTTCAAGGCCCAGGACTGGCAAAAAAAAAAAAAAAAAAAGGAAGAAGAAGAAAAAAAAGAAAAGATGTGAAACTAGCATGAGCAGGAAATCCATGAGACTTTTTTTTTTGGGGGGGGGGTGATCATCGTGGGGCTTGAACTAAGCCTGGGCACTGTCCCTAAGCTCTATAGCTCAAGGCTACCACCCTACTCTAGGGAATAATTGGAGGTAAGAGTCTCAGGTCCTTTGGTGCCCCTGCTGGCTTTGAACCTTGATCTTCAGATCTCAGCCTCCTGAGTAGCTAGGATTACAGGTGTGAGCCATCACGCCCGGCAAAACATTTTTAATTATACAGAAAACATTTTCTTATGTTGGGAATAGGAAAATCATTTCTGACCCTCAAAAAACAGAAATGATAGAATGGCTCAAGTGGTAGAGAACCTGCAAAGCAACTATAAGGTCCTGAGTTTAAACCATAGTACTGCCATGAACAAATAAATAAAAGCTATAAAGTAAATGACAGATTATAGCACTAAAATCATTTAACTTTTATCTCATGAGTAAAAGCAGTAGTGATTTCAAAATCTGAAATTCCAAAATAGGAATAAAGACTCCAAAAATATATGACAAATAAGAATACAAAGTAATTTGTTGTTGTGTATGTGCTGGTGCTGGGGCTCTACTCATGGTCTCATGCTCTAGTTTGCCTTTTTTGCTCAAGTATGGCACTCTATCACTTGAATCACAGCTACACTTTGGGTTTTCTGTTGATTAACTGAAGATAAAAGTATCCACAGGGGCCTGGAGTTTGGCCTAATGGTAGAGAGCTTGCCTAACATGCATGAAGAACCAGGTTAAATTCCTCGGTGCCATATATATAGAAAAAAAGCCAGAAATGGTGCTGAGGCTCAAGTGGTAGACCTCGAGCCTTGAGAAAGTCCAAGGACAGTGCACAGGCCCTGAGCTCAAGCCTAGGACAGGCAAAAAAAAAAAAAAGTATCCATAGATGTCATCTGCCTGAGTAGCAAGGATTACAGGAGGTGAGTCACCAGCACCAGGTTACAAACTAACTTCTTTTTTTTTTTCTTTTTTTTGTCGGTCATGGGGCTTGAACTCTGGGTCTAGGTGCTGTCCCTAAGCTCTTCAACTAAGGCTACTGCCCTAACTCTGGAGCCACAGCCCCACTTCCTATTTTCTAGTGATTAATTGCAGATAGCAGTCTGAAGTCCTTTAGTGCCCAGACTGGCTTCGAACCATGATCCTCAGATCTCATCCTCCTGCGTAGTTAAGATTACAGGCTTGAGCCACCGAGCCTGGCTAAAGTAATTTCTTTAAAATGATTATGTGGGGGGCCGGGAGTTTAGCCTAGTGGTAGAGTGCTAGCCTAGCATGCACAAAGACCGGGGTTCAGTTCCTAGGTACCACATACATAGAAAAAAGCCAGAAGTGGTGCTGAAGCTCAAGTGGTAGAGATCTAGCCTTGAGAAAGTCCAAGGAGAATGCTCAGGCCCTGAGCTCAAGCCCAGGACTGGCAATAAATAAATAAATAGATAGATAGATAAATAAATAAATAAAAATTATGTGGACCAGACACTAGTGGCTCATGCTTGTAATCCTAGTTACTCAGGAGGCTGAGATCTGAGAATCTCAGTCGAAAGCCAGCCAGGGCACAAAAGTCCCAGAGACTCATTTTGAAGTAACCACCAGAAAACCTGAAGTGGCACTGTGGCTCAAAGTGGTAGAATGCTAGCCTTGAGCTGAAGAGAACAAGAACAATGCCAAGGCCCAGAGTTCAAGCCCCATGAATGACCAAAATAATAATAATAATAATAATAATAATAATAATAATAATGATAATGAGACAATGATAGATATTATGAGTAGTAAAAAATGACTAAATACTAATAGGCAATATAAAGATACTCATAATAGAATCCAACAAGACACATTATTTTTCAAAATTGGATTGTATAAAGTAAAAACATAGGAAATGGGTTTCCTCAAACACTGTTACTAGCAAAGAAGATAGGCATATCCTTTCTGAAGAATTATTTAGGAATAGCTACCATACAGCTAAGTAATCTTACTTCAAAAAGTGTATACTCAAGGAATAACTAGGAAAGTACACAACTAGAGTGCTGAGGACAACATTGCCTGTAAACACTAACAATTGATTCTGCAATTTCATTTCTGGGTGTATAGCCAGATAATTGAACTTCGCATAGATATTTGCACTCCCATGTACACTGCAGTATTGCCAAAACCAAGGTAAAAAACAATACAGGTGAATGGAAAAGAAAAATGTGATTATTATACACACACTGAATTCCTTCCTAAAAAAACTTCATAAAGAATGAATGATCCTATGTTGAGTGATAGTCAATGCAGTAAAAGTTAAACATTGTATAATCTCATTCACAAACAGTAAGATAAGACTCTTAGACTAATGGCTGTCAGTTGTGTGATAAGGAGCGAGGTTCTTTAATGAATTGAGAAATTTACGTTTTTAAGACAAAACATTCTACAGACCAATTAGGTGATCTAGTTAACATTACTATAATATCCATACTTAAGAACAGATAAGATTGATAAATCTGTTTTTACCATAGTACAGAAAAATTCTTAATTGAAAAACAGCAGTAGGGAACTGATATTAAAGCTACACAATGAAATACAGATAGCAATCAAAAATGATATTAACCTTTACTCAGATGAACTTATAACTTATTGGTGAACTGTAAAAAATTATAAAACAACAAAGCAATATTATGCCATTAACATTATATATATATCATTTGTAAATAGAGATGTCTATAAAAAACAGTATATATAAGCCCACCTTTTTTGTGTGTGTGTGCTAGTTCTGGGACTTGAATTCAAGACCTGAGTAATGTCCTTGGGCTTTCTCAAGGCTAGAGTTGTACCACTTGAGCCACAGTACAATTTCCAGCTTTTTCTACTTATGTACCAAGGAATCTAATCCTTGGTCTTCATGCATGCTAGGCAAGCACTTTACCACTAGGCCAAACTCCCAGCCACTTGAGTCTACCTTTTAAAATATACTTTCTAATATTTTTAAATAATTGAGTACATAATTTGTACATGACAAATGATAACTTATAAGAGGAATCGATTATCATCATCATTTCTGGAATCTGGGGGTGGATTTTTTTTTCCCCTTACAGTCCTGGGGCATGAACTCAGGGCCTGGGCACCATGCTTCAGGTTTCCTCAAGGCTAACACTCTAACACTTGAGCCACAGCACCACTTCCAGCTTTTTCTGTGTATGTGGTACTGAGGAATTGAACCCGGGTCTTCCATGCATGCTCGGCAAGCACTCTACCACTAAGCCATACTCCTGGCCCTTTGGGGTAGAATTTTGTTTCTTTTTCATTATGTATCTGTAACATACAGAGGGATTTATAAATATTTGAGAAGTATGGTAATCATTACAGGTAGACTTGAATTTGAATCTCAGCTCCAAAATATGTTGATTAGGGGGTCTTAATGCCCAAAGTCTCTTTTTAACTGTACTGAGAGCTAGTGTTTTCAACTACAAAACAATACTAAGGCTAGGAGTGAGGTTCAATTTGTTGCATCAAAAATAATAAATTAAAAAAAATAAATTAAAAGTAAAATAATACAGATTGTGGCAAAGAAAATATATTTATTACAATAGAATTAGGGCTCAATAAGTAACAAAATTATGGCCATCATTTCTGTTTATTGACTGTGAAGGCTTATGACAGAAAAAAAGAAAACTAAGCATCAATAGAAAACTGTATCATTGCCACGGAGCGTGGTTTAGTGGTAGAGTGGTTGCCTAACATGCATGAAGACCGGTGTTCAATTACTTGGAACCACAAACACAGAAAAAGCTTGAAGTGGTGCTGTGGTAGAGTGCTAGTCTTGAGGAAGCCCAAGGACAGTGCTTAGGCCCTGATTCAACGCCCCAGGGACTAGCAAAAAAAAAAAAAAAAAAAAAAGCCAAAATAATTTAGGTAGTAATATAATTAAATACGGTAGTAATATAATTAGATATAGCTCTTGCTTAGTGTGTAGAAGCCATAGAGTCCAGATCTAAGCACAAAATAAAGGGAAGGA
This sequence comes from Megascapheus bottae, assembly GCF_031878675.1. NCBI lineage: Eukaryota > Metazoa > Chordata > Mammalia > Rodentia > Geomyidae > Megascapheus > Megascapheus bottae. The sequence continues at coordinate 40,802,219 of NC_143520.1, read as the reverse complement.
GAGAGGAAGGAAAAGTAGGAGAGGAATCAGAGGACATAATAATTCTAGGCTTTGCACAACCGAATGGAGTTATATTTTTATATCTAGAAAAATTACAGATAAGTTTCTCATCTACTTGATACATAAACACCCATGAGTACTGGACAGATATAGAAAGAATAATAGAAAGAAAAAATAGGATTAATCTAAACACAATTAAAATAACAGGAAACCAAATAAAACACACATACCGGCAAAAGAGAAAAAAGACTATAGAAGATTTGACTTAATTTAGGGAGAATATTAGAACAAGTAACCTTACTTGTTTTGCTTATTGTCTCTCTTCATTACTTTCAACAAGGTATTTTCTCTTAGGTACCACTTCCAAAGTCTTACCTAGCACAGTAAATATGTGCTGGATGATTTAAAGATAAAGTCTCAGTAAATAATGATAAAAGAAAAGGAATAAGAGAGTGAAATCAACATTATGGATACAGAGATTGTCAGTTGATTATCAACCAAAAGCTAACTTTCCTCCTTCAAATTCTGTTGAAAAGTTTGTAAAAGTCAGAGGAGTTAGCCCAGAACTTCCGAGTTCATTCACAATGAAAACGTAAAGTCGGACTTCAGAAACAGTAGCAAAAGGTCATTCGAGGTATCCTTTCCAATTATTTACACATAATTGCAATTTAATTATAAGCAAACGGAGATTAACCTCGGATCTCCGGACTTGAAAATTAGGAATGGAAAACAGAATTCGAGGATATGGAAAGACCCCCATAGTTCTTCATTAAGATGCATTCAGTTCACCTCAATATACTCTCTCCCACGCAAAGAAAAACAACAACAACACTGCCTACTTCCAAACACCACTACCAGACCACCACACCTGGTCCACTTTCTGCAGCAGCTCCAGCTCCCGCCACCGGTTTGGGAAATGTCCGTCCCTGAGCGGAAGTGACGTTTCAGGGGAACAACATCAAATAAGAGAGTTCAACACCAGCAATCTAATCTACAAGAGTCTGAGGAAACTGCCGATCATTCCTCCATACATTCCATCATCCTTTAATTGGGAAAAAAAAGGCTCGCTTGTGACCATTAGCTCCAAATCATTTAAATTTCATTCTTTGGCCAAATAGACAGCACATTTACCCGGAACTACAATTCCCAGGATGCTTCACAGGAACTAAACCGGAAACGGTAGGCGCGGAAGCAAGGCACCTTGGGAAGTGGAGTCCGCTCAGGCCGAAAAGCCCACTCGCCCCGCCCTCCGCCACTGAGGTTCAGAAACCAGGTGTTCGGCTTGAAACCCGTTACTGCTGGGAGAAGGATCCAGACACTTTAGCAGTATTCCTCATTTCTCCCCACAGTGAACGGAAATTTTCCTTTATCCATACAAAGCATTACAAGTGCGCCCTAAAAAACGCTGTCTTTCTGATATCTCCAGTTAATAAAAACTCCCGGAACTCCCCCACCTCGGGCTCCAACTCGTGGGAAAAGGTGGCTCTTTTACAAGTGGGCAAAATGGCTGTCCTCCTAGTTTTCTCATTGGTTGTTATTTGCGTCCTTCAAGGGCGGTTACTTACCACAGATTGGTTCTTTTTCCCTTGAGAGTGGCCTAGCATTCCCGCGGCCCAGGAGGCGATAAGGGGGTGGAGATAAAGCCGTGCTTCAAGCCTGATTGGACCGTGCTCATGCCATTCTACAAATGGCTAGCCTATGATGGAGCCGGCTTCCCCTCGAAGAGAACATAGAGGCGGGACTAGTGCGCGGTGGGAAGGGGCGGGATTCTGCCGCCGCGGCTGCCGCTGGAGCCGGTGTCCGGGCTGGTGATGGGGTTAATTCCCTTTCGTAAGACTCTCACTTGCACCCACCCAGCCCCGCCGTCGCCCCGCCGCGCCGCGCTCCAACCGCCTCCTCCTCCTCCTCAGTAACGCGGGTAAGAGATGCCCTCCCTTCCCCCTCTCTCAGCTCCACGGGAATAACGCGCCGCGCTCCCCTCCCCCGCCCGCCAACCGGTAGGGCTAACGGAGCCCGAGCCCGGCGGCTGAGGGATGTGTGTGTGAGAGGAGCTAGCTCTCCAGCCGGGGCTCCGCCTGCGGCTGCCAGCCCGCCGAGAGGTCGGGTTCTGAGGGGAGCGGGCTCGCCGGGCCCGTGACTGCGGCCGCAGGGGCAGCCCGCTACCTGGTGCCCACCGCCCCCACCCGGGGGCCAAGTGAACATCAAACCCCTCGAGGCCTAGCGCAGGAGGCGAGGGAAAGGTTCGCTAGTCCCTGCTATGGCTGCTGCGGCCGCTTACTGCAGCTGCTCCTGCAGCCCCAGAGACTTGGGGAGCCAGCCACACGCAGCAGGCCTGCACGGAGCGGGTGCCCCCCTGCGTGCCTGGTTCTGTCCTCTCTAGGGTGCCTGGCGCGGGTGCCCCGGACTGCCGGCCCGCTGGAGGGCCTCAGTCCCCCGGCCTCGCACCGGGGAATTTCCAAAAGAAGAAACGGGACTTGGCGACCCGGTTTGGTGAAATTATAGGTACAAGACTTGCAACTGGTCTTTTGGTTGTAGGCACATTGTAGGCACAATGGGAAAATTAAAAAGTTGCATGACTTGTTAGTGCCACGGGTCCTGGCAGTCAGATTCACCGAGATGTTTTAAGCGTTGAGCTATCTTCCCTCCCCCCCCTCCCCGTCCTCCTTCTCCCCTCCCCCCCGAAATGTATATGTTTAAAGTTTGGGGAGTTTTGTTGAGGGTCAAAGAAGTGCTACTATATTACGATTTTTGCTTTGTAACTGGCGTTTATAAAGGAATTTAAATTGTTCGGATTGTAAGGCCCCGTGTATAATTGTTCTGTGACAGTGAAAGTCACTCAGTAAAAGGTGAATTGGTATAAAGCAAAACAGGAGGGTTTTGTAAAATAGCAAATTATTTTCCTAATAAAATTCTGTGGCAAAAACAAGCAAACAAACCAGTGTCTCCAAGGTTACAATATGAAGGATAACTTAGAAGAAACCCGTTGCTTTTATCTTAAATTTTATTGATGACGAGAGCATTTGAATGATGGGGCTGCTGATCAGTTGTTGGTGCACATTCATTCCCTAGCAAGTGTGAGGCCCAGACTTCCAGCACCACACACAGATATCCAAAAGGATAAAGTTAAACTTCAAGTTCACATGTATATCAAATTTGAATCAATAAGATTCATGGCAGATGTAGTAGGCTACCAGTTTCACAGTAATTGGACATCTCACTTTTTAAAAATTTGGATATATTTAGATAACTTTTGTGCAACTTTTGTGCATTTTCTTATAAACTCCATCAGATTTTGATCAAGTGATCTTTTCCGATACCACTTTTTGCCTTTCGTGTTTTCCTTTGGGGTTAGGAAGCTTGAACTCTATCAGGGCCTCAGGGGTTTCATTCATGGTTGGTGCTGTACCTGTTGAGCCATACCTACAGTTTCAGCGTTCTTACTAGTTAGAATCTCCACAAGGCTAGGGACCAGGAGTGTGGCCTATTGGTAGAGTGCTTGCCTAGCATGCAGGAAGACCCTGCTTTGATTCCTCAGTACCACATGTACCACATGCATAGAAAAAAGCTGGAAGTGGTGCTGTGGCTCAGGTGGTAGAGCTCTAGCCTTGAGAAAACCCAGAGACAGTGCTCAGGCTCTGAGCCCAAGCCCAGAACTGGCAAAAAAAAAAAAAAAAAAAAAAAGCGCCACAAGGCTAGCTTTGAACCTCAAGAGCTTAGATCTCAGCTTCCTAGGTAGCTAGTATTACAGGCCTGAGCTGCCAGTAAGGAGCTACTCTACCCTTTTGCCTGGGAGAATTGAATTTAATGGATTTTAGTCTGCAGTAGTCACATTTATAGAGAAATCTGTATCTGAGGTTTACTTGTTGCCAGAGTACATGGGTTCTGAAAAAATATCTTTAACTGTTAGCCCATTTCTTCATGGTGGAAGGAATCTGTGCTACTGTCTTAGTGATCTTCCCGTGATCTTCCCATTTTTTAACTGATGCAAGTGAGATTCTGAATTGAAATAGATGCATACATACAGAACCAGGAAGATAACCTGGATATATGTTAAAATGCAATTGTATGCTTTTTTTTCAGTCACCTCTTGAAGAACCTATAGTGTATATGGCCTAGCATATTTTCCAAAACTGGATAATGAATTGATAAATTATACAATGGATACCTCATGTGTTTTATATGAAAAAAAAAGGTTTATGAAAATATAGAAGGCTTCTACATTCTCTGACTAGCTGTGGCCCTGAAGACTTCTATGTGGCTCTTACCAGAGCTTTAGTCAAGGTTCTTCATCTATAAAATGAGATTAATGATTAATTTATGGATCTGTGAAGATTCAAGCTAACGTATATAAAGTTCCTAATGTTGCATATAATACATACATAGTTTGTGCAATTAAATGTTAAATCTTTCATGGTTTATTTTCCTAATTCCAGAATAAGTTTGTTGTTCATGTACACAGTATTGTTGCAACAAAATATGTTCTGTAATTGAGTTCTGTGGAAGTATTAATTTGTACAGTGACTTAAATAATTGAGTTTGGGGGCCGGGAGTTTGTCCTAGCGGTAGAGTGCTTGCCTAGCATGCACAAAGGCCCGGGTTTGATTTCTCGGTACCACATACATACAAAAAAGCCGGAATGGTGCTGAGGCTCAAGTGGTAGAGCTCTAGCCTTGAGAAAGTCCAAGGACAGTGTTCAGGCCCTGAGCTCAAGCCCAGGACTGGCAAAAAATAAATAAATAAATAAATAATTGAGTTTGTAGCTAGCCAATTTTGACCCAAAATGTACTTGGGAAATTGTTCATTAGATACTGAAGAGTTCAGTATCTTATTGAAGAGTTCTTTTTGTCTTTGACTTATAGTGGAAGAGTTTATAGAATCTATTTTAAATGGATTATCTAGAATAGTAGTATTTGTATTGTAGTAGAAAACTATTGTTATCTGTTTTAAGTTTTATTTAGCTGATATATGTTTCAAGATCTAGTTTATTTTGCTAGCATATTCAACTAGGCTGTAGGCAAGTAACAATTGTAATACAAAATTAAAATTAACTCATTTAAATTCATGAGAACATACCAGACTCTGGTTTTGTTGATCTTCCCTTTAAATTATCAATATTTGGATGTTTCTTTACTATGAAGTACCATGCCAAAAACATTTTCCCTTCTCAAGCACTGTTGATAATATATTGGGTTTCACACATAAAGGTGTCCTTGAGTTTACACAGCTAAACCAATTTAAGGTTAGAATGAAAACAGTTTTATTTAGATGAAGTGTTTCTGAAGTAATACCTAGCCAGGGTTCAATACAGCTATACTTCCTCCTGAATAATGAGCAGAGATAAATAAAGTTATGGCGAGCCTGTTAAGTTATTGACCCATACAATTGGATGCTCTTCTGAGGAGGCTTTACCTCGTGAAAGCAGTAGAAATTTGTATAAGATTGAAATGAGCCCTTCAAAATAGTCTTCTGAAGGCATATGTGGGCATCCCTTCCCAAGTAATGAAACATTTTCTTTTTAAGTAGCATATTAGAATACTGAGTGATTCTCATTTGAGTTAAGATTAAGTTTTAATTCTCAGAAACCAGCAAGTTTGTGAGAGCAGGTATATTTTATTTTCCCCCCTCTTATTTACTTATTTATTTATTTAGTCCATTGTGGGGTTTGAACTCTGGGCCTGGGCACTGTCCCTGAACTCTTCAGCTCAAGATTAACACTTTACCACTTCCATTCTTAGAAACTCTTAAAGATTGATAGATTTGTAATTCATTGTTGCTGTTTGAATTAGGAATTTTTCCTGTTACCACTCTCCATCATCTATTGTTAATATATCCAGCAGTTGTGTGTCATAGAGGTGTGGTTACAAATGATGATAAAATTTTATTATTCTTGTGTCACCAAGCCACAGAATCAGTGCTTTATTTTTGTAGTCACGCTACAAAGAGAACTTTTAGTAGTTACAGCTTTTTCTTTCTTTCTTTTTTTTTGCAGGGAGGGGGAGAGTCAATTATGGAGCTTGAACTCAGGGCCTGGGAGCTGTCCCTGAGTTTTTTTGCTCAAGACTCTACCACTGAGCCATAGCACCACTTCCATTTTTGAGTGGTTAAATTGGCAATAAGAGTCTCACTGGGACTATATCTTCAGATCTCAGCCTCTTGAGTAGGCAGTATTACAGGCATAAGCCACCAGTTCGTTCCCATTGTAGATTTTAGCTTTAATAACTAAACGAGATAAACTTTTGAAAATATAAATCATCTTTAACTTCATCCCTAGATAATGTGGAGATGTATAAAGAATCAAATCAAATTTATCAGGTTAACTTTGATTCCCAAATAAGGAAGCATTATGCCATTAAACAAATTTGATTTTATTTGATAAGATGACAGCCCGCATATAAATATCAATTCCAAAGTTTAATTAATTATTTTTTGTTCTCCCTGCTACAGAAGTTTGCACTTAAATTCTTTTGTGTGTGTGTGGGGGGGGGGGGTCATGAGACTTGAACTGTAGGCCTGGGAGCTGTCCCTAAGCTCTTCAGCTCAATGCTATCCCTTACCCCTTGGCCTGGGTGTTGTTCCTGAGCTCTGCAGCTCAAGGTTACCATCCTACCCATTGAACCACAGCAACACTTCCAGTTTTCTGGTGGTTCATTGGAGATAAGAGTCTCACGGATTTTTTTAGTGCTGGGCTGGCTTTGAACTTCAATCTTCAGCTCTCAGCCTCCTGAGTAGCTAGGATTTCAGGTGTGAGCCACCACTCCCTACTCAGCCCAACTTTTTGTCTGTAATTTTGAAGATAGAATTTCACAGACTTAGACCTTTGATCTCAGCCACTGACTGAGAAGCTCCTGGCTTCCAACATTTAATTATATTTGTCTTTGCCTGAGGATTGAAATAAGAGATGAGTTATTAAATCATGATCTGTTTGTTTTTAGTCTCACATTAACTTAACATTCACATTAACTTAAAATTTTTTGCTATGATATTGTCTTCATTTATCTTTGTGTCTGTACCAGTCCTGGGGCTTAAATTCAGGTCCTGGGCACTGTCCCTGAGCTTTTAGCTGTCCTACCCGAGCCACAGCTGCACTTACAGCTTTTTGGTGGCTCGTTGGAAATAAGAGTCTCACTGAATTGGAGTCTTTGTTCTCTTTACATTCTCAAGTGTTGATTTGTACCTTTTCTCTCTAGCTTTCCTTCCTAACTTTTTCTTCCTAACTTTTCTACCTGAAGCTCACTTCTCAAGGTAAGTTGTAATGTTGTTTAACTCTGCGGGCCTGTTAAATATTGTTTTCATCTACAGTCCCTTATAATTACTTTCTTCTGGAAGAAATAGGGAGAAAATTTTTTATTCTTGACCCTTCTTCCTAAAGACAATAATTTGATGGACCTGAAGCATAGCCTAGTGGTAGAGTGCTTGCCTAACATACAGGAAGTCCTGGGTTTGATTCCTCAGTACTACATACTCAGAAAAAGCTGGAAGTACTCCTGTGGTTCAAGTGGAAGGGCGCTAACCTTGAGAAAAAAGTGTCTAAGGACAGTGTCTATGCCCTGAGTTTAAGCCCTAGGACTGGCAAGAGGCAAAAAAAGGAAAAAAGAAACAATAATTTGATAATGTTTGACCTAAGGATTTAAAGTACTGTAATTCAGTTTGCCACCATTAGTTTGAGTGACTCATGTAAATATCTTTTGTGGAAACAATCTGTTGTACATCCTTTATAGAACTGGAGGGAGTTTGTTTTATTTTTACTGGTACTGGTAACTTGATATATCACTTGAGCCAAGCCCCTTTCTAAGATATCTGTTTTGTTTTGTTTTTTAATAAACATTACCTAAAAAATTCTGTTCATATATTTCATATACTTAATTTCCTTTTGTTTGTTTTTGTCAGTCTTGGGGCTTGAACTGAGGGTCTGGGTGCAGTCCCTAAGTTTTGTTTTGTTTTTTGTGTGATTGTTTTGTTTTGTTTTGTTTTGTGGGTTATGGGCTTGAACTTGGCCTGGGTGCTGTCCCCAAGCTCTTCAGTTCAAGGCTGCTGCCAGATCCTTGAGTCAAGCCCCACTTTCATTTTCTGTAAGTTAATTGGAGATAAGAGTCTCAGGTCCTTCTGTACCTGAGCTGGCTTGTTCCTCAGATCTCATCCTCCTGGATTATAGGTGAGCCACCACACCTGGCTGTTCCTGAGATTTTTTTTTTCTTTTTTTTTTTTTTTTGCCAGTCCTGGGTTTGAGCTCAGGAACTGAGCACTTTCCTTGGATTTTCTCGAGGCTAGAGCTCTACGCTCTACCACTTGAGCCTCAGCACCACTTCTGGCTTTTTTTCTATGTATGTGGCACCGAGAAATTGAACCCAGGTCTTCATGCATGCAAGGCAAGCACTCTACCACTAGGCCAAACTCCCAGCCCCTCCTGAGCTTTTTAAATCAAGGCTAGCATGCTGCCACTGTCCCTTAAGGTCTACTTCCAGTTTTCTGTTGGATAGTTGCAGATAAGAGCCTCACAAACTTTCTGGCCCTAATCTTGAGCCATCATCCTCAGATCTCAGCCTCTTGAGTACCTATGACTTAAAGGCATGAGCCATCAGTGCCTGAGCATAGTAGAAAAATCTTATACCAAACATAGGTAAGATTTTTTTTTTCTGTTTTCATATTATATGTCTGACTTTCTTTAAATACCAGGTCTTATTCTTTGTTAGAGTTTTTACTCTCCAGTCCCCTTTCATACAAACTAAGAAGATTGTTACCTACTCTAGCATGTATACAGGGGACTCCACTGAGGACCTACAAATGGTGAGCAAGTAACTGCTCTACCACTGAGTACATACCCAGCTTCATGTAAACTAGAGCCTATCATCATTTTTGTTAATTGCTAATGAAGAGTTTAAGAGGCTTTGCATTATCAAAAAATTATTTTAGGCCAATTATTTTTAGGAAGAAAAATAATTACACACCCTTGGACAAAAATATTAAATCAGCAACTTAATTTGGAGAAAATGGAAATTTTATTTATTAAGTTACAGTATGACTACTGTATTACCATAGCTTGTCTTCGTTACTTACAAACTTTTATATCAAATTTTTATCACCACATACCGGTTTTTGTTTTGTTTTGTTTTTTAAACTAGTTGTACAAAGGGATTTCAATTCAGCAAGTCAGATTAAGATTACCATATACCTTTGTACCTTTTCTTCTTGGTTTAGGCCAGCTAAGACCACAATCCTCCTGTGTCTCTGCATAGCTAGATGACAAGAATATGCCATTATAGCAAGCATTAAAAAATTATTAAATAGCTGTACAAGGAAGTGATAATTTCATTAATCAGATTACGAGTAGAATACATGTTAGTTATACCTCTTTTGTTCTCCCCCATTATCCCTCCCATTCCTGACTTCAAAGTTAGTTCAATTTTTACATAATTTACATTGAATATAACAACTATTTTTGTTCACTCTTTTTTCATTCATGTGCCTTCCCCTGACCAGCAACATGTTTCCATTTCCTATATACCCAGAGTTTTTATTGGCATAGAGGCTCACTAACTTTTGCCTAGAATTGTGATCCTTGGAAACCCTGCCTCCTGCAAAGCTGGGATTGTATGTGTAAGCCACTGTGTTCACACCTGTAACTGGGATGTGTGAATCTTTCAACTCTGTTCTTTTTTTCAACTTCATTTTGGTTATTCTAAGTGCCATTTATCACCATATATAGTTTAAAATTGACATGGCAATTTTGCCAAAGAAATCAGCTTGTATTTTTATAGAGAATGTGTTAAATAATATAGGTCATTTTGACAGTTTTACCATGTTAACCGTGTTTGAGGTTATATGTATGCCAGTATTGAAGTTTGAACTCGGTCTGAGCACTGTCCCTGAGCTCTTTTCTCAAGGCTAGCCCTCTAGCACTTGAGCCACTGCTCTACTTCCAGCACTTTGTATTTAATTGAAGATAAAAGTCCCACAGAGTTTCCCTACCTGGGAAACTGTAGTCTTCACATGTCAGCCTTCTGAGTAGCAAGGATGGCATGGCAGATTGAGCCACCAGCATTCACCTTGGGATCATTGGTTTTTTTTGTTTGTTTGTTCTTATTTAATGAGTCAGGTATTGGTGGCTCATACCTGTAATGCCTGCTACTTAAGGGGTTGAGATCTCAGAATTTCAATTTGAGGCCTACTCAAACAGAAAAGTATGAGACTTCATCTCCAGCAAAATGTCAGATTGAAAGTGTGGCTTAACAGGTAGATGCCAGTTGTGAGCAAAACCTGGTGAGTGAAAGCACAAAGCCCTTAGTCCAACCTCTGGCACAAGGAAGAGAGGCAGAGAAGGAGTGAGGGAAGGAGAGAAGGAAAGGCAAAGGGATACATAATTGAGGTACTGCAGATAATAGTAATGAATAGTAAAGCACCAGATATATCTATCCTTGGATGTTACTCTCAAATGGTACTCAGAGCATACTCTGGGGACCACTTGTCCAGTGGAAAGAAGTACACAGTAATATATTTGGAAATTCAAACACCTAGGTGAAAGAAACTACTACCACTTAAGAGCTGATATGATTTTGAACAAGTTAAAATTAACTTCTCAGCCTGTTTCTCATCTGTAAAATGAGGATAATGACACCCCTATTTAATAAGGAACAAGATGATACTTGTGAAGACAGTGCTGTTTTTTCTCATTTACATTGGTCAACCTTTCTTTTGGCCAGTTCTGGGGTTTGAACTCAGGCTTGGGTATTGACCCTGAGCTTTTGCTCAAGGCTAGCATTCTACCACTTGAGCCTCAGTGCCACTGCTGACTTTGTGTGTGTGTGTGTGGTACTGAGGAAGCAAACTCAGGACTTCATGAAAGCTGGGTGAGCACTCTACCACTGAGCCACATTTCCACCCCTTGTCAACCTTTCTTAATTATCTTTCCTCCATCACTGCACTTTACTACTTAAGCTGTACTTCTAGTACTAGCTTTTTGAGTGGTTCATTAGAGGTAAGAGTTCACATCTTGGTCTGCCTACCTGGGCTTCAAGCCCTGATTTTCAGATACCAGAATCTTCAGTAGCTAGGAATGTAGGCATGGGCTACCAGTGCCAGCTTATTTTTTTGTTTTGTTTTGTTTTTAGAGTCCCTATGTGTAGATTATCTCTTAACTCATTGCCTGCCTCATCCTCCTTAATGCAGTACCACACTGCCTTTATGATCATTGATTTTTTTGTGTGTGTGTGTCCAGTCCTGGGCTTGAGCTCAGGGCCTGAGCACTGTCCTTGGACTTTCTCAAGGCTAGCGCTCTACCACTTGAGCCTCAGCACCATTTCCAGCTTTTTGCTATGTATGTGGTACTGAGGAATCGAACCCGGGTCTTCGTGCATGCTAGGCAAGCACTCCACCACTAGGCCAAACTCCCGGCCCTATGGTCATTGATTTTTAACTGTAAAAGCTATGGAAAGACTAAAAGCCAAATGCAAAGTAATCTCCTTTTAGACAACTTGTCACTTCACCCCAATCTTACTTTAGAAAACAGCAAAAATTCTGCTTATATTAGACAATAGTTTTAGCATATATTTTCCTGCTAAAATTAAATGTTACTGACTTCAAATCCTTAATCATTAACCCTTAATTCTGAACAGACTAGAAGAATCCTAAAAAATAAACTTGTAGCTTTAAATGTCTTCATAATTATAATGTTATCTTTAACTGATTTTATCTGCAAAACTGAAGTGATATGATTGTTTCTAAACTGGATTTGATGGATTCACTCAACATTCATTCAATCAGTACTTAATCTGTTAAATACTTAATCTGGTAGGAGATTTCACAGATGACCTCACACTTGAACGCTACCCTTAGTCCTCATCTACCAAATATTTATTGAAAACTTACTGAATGTCTTGTATTGAATGTGTGTGTATGTGTGTACATGTACATGTATGTACACATAAAGCCTTTGCCTTTTTGTGTGTATATGTATGTACGTATACAGCCTTTGCCCTTGTGGATCTCTGTTGTCATACAAGGTAAAAATTCCTGCAGTGGGGGAAAAGTTGAGAGTTTGGTGATGAATTGAATATAGGGCTTATTTTCAGCAAAGTAGGCATGTTTTGACTGAGTAAACAGTCGAACCAAGTGAAGTACATGAATTGGGAGCATATGTGGATAAAGGTGATCCTAGGCTTATTTACTGAAATTCAGAATTGTTTCAGATCTTTACTGCCCATGTTCTTGCATTTAAATGTACTGATAAATGTTTATGTTGAAATGTGAGACATCATCTGATTTAACTTTAATGGTTTTGTAAGATCAGTCTAGCAATGCTGAGGCAACTTCTTAAGTCTGATTTTCCTTTGTTTTTTGTTTTGTTTTTTATTTGTTATTGTTGTTTTTTAAGGTGATATAAGAAAAGGAAAGGGGAATACCTGGCTTGTTCCTTTTGCACAAGTTCCTGTGGATTATCTGACACTATACCAAAATATAGATGATCATTTAGCCTTTACTTGAATTATTCTGGTAACAGAAGCACAGTCCTGTGGAGTTTCTGTTGCTGTATTTATTTCAATCTTTAGATTATCAGCTTCTACTCCTTCCCTCTACTTTTTCTTCTTCATACTTTCCCTCCCTCCTCCTTTATGTGACTTTTTTTGTCTGTGTGTGTGTGTGATTCTGGAGATTAAACCCATGGAATCATACTTGCTGCACTAGATAAGCTGCATCAACCACTCAATTGAAGTTTTTACTCAAGGCCTTGCACTTGCTGGCAGGTACTCAACTACTTGATACAAAGCTCCAGTCTTCCCCCCCCCCACACACACACACTTTTTTTTTTTTTTTTTTTTTTTTTGCCAGTCCTGAGTCTTGAATTTCAGGGCCTAGGCACTATCCTTAAGCCTCTTTGTGCTCAAGGCTAGCACTCTACATTTGAGCTATAATAGCACCACTTCCAGGTTTTTTGAATAGCTTATTGCAGATAAGTCTCATGGTAACTTTACTGCCTGGGCTGGCTTTGAACCTCGATCCCAAGATCTCAGCTTCCTGATTAAAGGTGTAAGCCACTGGCACCTGGCAACCCCTTTTTTTGTTGTTGTTGATTATTGCTCAAATTAGGTCTCACATTTTGGCAAGGTCATCCCGTACCTTGATCCTCTATGCTTCTCACATAGCTGGGATGATAGATATATACCACAGTATCTAGCTTTTTATTGATTGAGATGGTTACTTGTTCTGTTTTTGCTTAGGCCTGCCTAAGATCACAATCTACCTGATCTCAGGCTCCCCCAAGTTACATATTGTCACTGTTACACACTCTCTCTTAACTAGAGAACAAAAAAACAAGAAGGCCTGGACAGAGTAGAAGACTTTAGTTTACTAAGTCCACAACCTTTATCCTTGACTCAATTCTGCAGGGAAAAGTTACTCCTCATGGGTCCTTAGTAAGTATTTAAGCCATTTATATTCAGCCTGATTAGCACCTTCTTTAGTCTTGCTTGCTATATTCTGTATTGTTGCTAACTGTAAAAGGTAGATCAAGGGCCGGGAGTTTGGCCTAGTGGTTAAAGTGCTTGCCTAGCATGCATGAAGACCCGGGTTCGATTCCTCGGTACCACATACATAGAAAAAAGCCAGAAGTGGTGCTGAGGCTCAAGTGGTAGAGCTCTAGCCTTGAGAAAGTCCAAGGACAGTGGTCAGGCCCTGAGCTCAAGCCCAGGACTGGCAAACAAACAAACAAAAAAGATAGATCAAGTCCTTGAAAGTAAATTTGATCTTACCACAGACAAAAATGGTATCTTTGTTGTTTTAAGTTTTGGTATAAGTTGAAATGAGAACAAGAAGAATTTCTTGTCATGGAGCTTGACCTTTTTTTTGTGGGGGGGCAGGTCATGGGGCTTGACCGCTGGGCCTGAGTACTGTCCCTGAGCTATTCAGCTCAAGCATACCACCCTACCCCTTGAGCCACAATGCCACTTCCGGTTTTCTAGTGGTTAATTGGAGATAAGAGCCTCACAGTCTTTAGTGCCTAGGCTGGCTTTGAACCTTGATCCTGAGATCTAAGCCTCCTGAGTAGCTAGGATTATGGGTGTGAGCTACCATGCCTGGCAAGAAGAAAAATTTTAGAGGACATTTTGTACCACTTTCAAGTTGATTTGAAAAAAAAAATGTAAAGTAATGGTCAGGTTTAAGTGTTTTTACTTTGGTGGGGTTTTTTTCTTTTGCCAGTCCTGGCCTGAGCACTGTCCTTGCTTGGGCTTTCTTTCTCAAGGCTCAGCTCTACCACTTGAGCTATAGCATCAATTTTTGGCTTTCTTCTATGTATGTGGTACTGAGGAATCAAACCCAGGTCTTTGTGCATGCTAGGTAAGCACTCTACCACTAAGCCAAACTCCCACCCCATACCTTGGTGATTTTTTTCCCCCTATCTTCTTCATCTTTTAAAATCAACCACACTTTGTGTTTATTGTTTAATATGCTTAGCATTGTAAAGATGAAAGTTGGTAAGAGGGAATAGGATAGAAAATTGAGCCAGTCAATGTAGAACTTACTACATTTATAAAATTAACTTACTGGCCCAGCACGGTGGCTCAACCTGTAATCCTAGCTACTCAGGGGGCTGAGATCAGAAGATCAAGGTTCAAAGCCAACCTGGCACAAAAGGACTTGAGACTTTTTTTAAAAATAATTTTTATTGTAATTAATAGAAGGGTTACATTATATTCGCCAGATAGAAGGTATATTACTTAACAATCATTGCTACCCTTTCTCATGTTTTTGTCCCCATTTCCCTCCCCCCACCTTCTCCTATCATCTTGTTTTCCCCCTTCCCTATTCTATTTCAAATAAACAAACATATATACAATATATCACATAACAAGGTAAGATACTGTAACAATATGAGATAACCAAGGGACAACAAAAGAGATGAGAAATAACATAATACATTAAAAACAACAGTCACATCTTATATGGCTCTTGTTTCTATATCTTGGTGGAAATATCTGAGATTCTTATCTCTAATTAACCTCTTCAAAACAGGAAGTGTGGGGTGTGGCTCAAGGGTAGGGCAGTATGCTTGAGCTGATGAGCTCAGGGACAGTGCCCAGGCTGAGTTCAAGTCCCATGACCCACAAAAAATAAAATTACTGATTCTGTTTTAATTAATTAGTTATTACATTTGATAGTACTCAGATTTGAACTTGTAGCCTTGAGCTTGGGCTATGGGTGCAGCTCAAGCAGTGCCTATCAGCACAAGACCTTGAATTCAAACTCTACTTCTGGCAAAAAAATAAAATAAAAAAATAAAATCATTTTCCCTTAGCTTAGACATATCTCCAACATAGTTGTTCTAACGTTTAAATTGCTATTGAGAGATCTGCCATGCATTTTCCACATACACAAAACTTGGAGCCAGGTACCATGTGGCTCATGTCTGTTGTAATCCTAGCTACTCAGGAGGTTGAGATCTGAGGATCCCAGTTTGAAGCTGGTCCAGAAAGGACAGTCTATGGAGCTCTTATCGCCAATTCAATCACAGAAAAGGCCAGAAGTCTCCCTGTGGCTAAAGAGATAGAGTGCTAGCTTTGAACAAAAGGATCTCAGGACAATTCCCAGGCCTCAGGACTGGAGGAAAATGGTAATTTCTCAAGATGATAATGTAATAATATTCAATTATACATTTACTAACATTTTTGCTGCATTTGCTTTGTCAGTTCGTCTATCTTATATTTAATGCATCTCAAACTGACTTTTAGATAAAAGTACACTTTACTTCTAAATACTTTACATATTATTAACTAGAGTCCAGTATTTGATTACTTTTTTAAAAGTAAATGTGTATACATAGAATCTACACATAAATGTTAAATGAGTTATTTTGACTAGTATTTGTGTGTGTGTGTGTCAGTTCTGGGGCTTGAACTTAGGGCTTTGAACTCCTGTTTGGCTTTTTTACTCAAAGCTGGTGCTCAGCCACTTGAACCACACCTTTACTTCAAACTTTGTGCTGATTAATTAGAAATAAGAGACTCACAAACGAGTCTGTGAAACTGGCTTCAAACAATAATCCTCAGATCTCAGCCTTCTGAGTAGCTAAGGCTTACAGACTTGGAACTACTAGTGAACTGCAAGCAACTTGTATCCTTGTGACCCATTTCTCTATTAAAATAAAGAACATGATTATGAATGAACTTGAACTACTTGAGTGTACTGATTGTAAAGTATAGCTAAATAAAACTAAAAAATGATTTCAAGTTATTTAGTAAAGTTTTTCTTGTGTATGTATAAAGAAGAGATTTTGCTTTCGACATTGTTATATTTAATAATGAGAAAACCTAACCTACTTGATTATGGCTACATTATCTATAATTCCAGCGCTTGGGAGGCTGAGGAAGGAGAATACAGATTGGAAGTTAGCTTGGGGTATACTGCAAAACTCTTGTCTCATGGAAAGAAGAAATTATGAATACCTGCCTACCTACCTACATACTGTAACAGTCATTTGTGAATATTTGCATCTCTTTTTAGCTTCTTCCCACTTTAGACTTAACCAATTTTTAAAGAATTTAATGTATGAAAATCTTGAGAGTGACAGTGTAGTTGCTGCTGCTAGATACTTTCTCATCTTAAAAATGCTTTGTTTTGAAAGACATTTCTTCAAAATGTCTCTTAAAGGAGGTAGGTAGAGATTTGACTTAAAAAAAAAAAAAGATAATCCAATTGCCGGCCCTCCTGATTCACACTTCTGATCCTTGATACTCAGGAGGCAGAGATCCACATTTAGAGCCAGTGGGGCCAGGAAAATCCATGAAACGCTTTATCTCTATTTTTTTCAAAAAGCCAGAACTTGAACTGTGGCTCAATAGAGTTTTAGCCTTGAACAGAAATGCTCAGGAACAATGCCCAGGTTCTAGGTTCAAGACCCAGGAATCACAATAAAATAAATAACAATTTTTTTTTTTAAAGAATCAGCTTGATCTTAGGACTGTCATTCTAGCTCTTGGGAAGCTGAGGTAGGAAGATTGAAATTTTCAAAGTAGACCAAGTTATATGGCAACACCTTTTTTCCTTTTTTCTCTCTTGTCTGTCTGTCTGTCTGTCTGTCTGTCTCTCTCTCTCTCTCTCTCTCTCTCTCTCTCTCTCTCTCTCTCTCACACACACACACACACACACACACACACAGTTACTTGGCATTCCTTGTAAAGTAACTCTTAGTTTTTAAAAAAAGTATAGCTTTCTACCTGTGGCTCATGCCTGTAATGCTAGCTACTAAGGAGGCTGAGATCTGAGGATCGCACTTGAAGAAAAGCCCCAGTGAGACTATTAGCTCCAATAAACTACTCAGAAAAGGCCAGAAATGATGTTATGGCGCATAATGGCAGAGCCATAGCCTTGAGCAAAAGAAGCTCAAGTGCCCTGGCCCTGAATTCAAGACCCAAGACTGGGAAAAAGAAGAAAAGGAGGAGTATAATTTTATTTCTTCATTAGCACATACGTGTGTATGTGAGTATGTGTGTGTGTGTGTGTGTGTGTGTGTTTCTGTGTTTCTGTGTTTCTGTGTTTCTGTCAGTAGGCTGGTACTCTACCACTTGAACCTTAGCTTGACTCCCAGTAACCACTGGGAGTTGAGTCACACAGACTTTTCTGCCCTGATTGCTTTCCTTCCAAGTGCGATCATCACATTTCAGCTTATTATCTGAGTAGCTGGGATTACAAATGAGAGCTACTAATACCTGGCTTCACTTGTTTGTTTGTTTGTTTGTTTATTGCTAGTTCTGGGGCTTGAACTCAAGGCCTAGGCACTATCCTTGAGTTTTTCTCAAAGTTAGTGCTTTACCACTTGAGCATAGCACCACTGGCTTTTTTCTGTGTGTGTGGTGTCAAGGAATGGAAGCTGGGGCTGTGTGCATGCTAGGCAAGTACTCTACCACTAGGCCATACTCGTGACTCCAAAGACTAAAAATTTGTGATCTATTTATTTTTATTTTTTATTTTGTCAGTTGTACAGCTTGTACTCTGGGCCTGGGCGAGTTCCCGAGCTCTTCAGCTCAAGGCTAACCCTCTACCACTTGAGCCACAGAGCCACTTCCTCATTTACATTTTAACAAGTATCTGTACAAGGGTTTCAGATAGTTTGTGAAAATTTTATGATGTAGAATATATTTTGTCAGTTGTGGGGCTTGACCCCTGGGCCTGGGTGCTGCCCCTGAGCTCTTCAGCTCAAGGCTACCACCCTATCCCTTGAGTCACAGCCTCACTTCCTGTTTTCTAGTGATTAATTGAAGAAAAGTAGCACAGACTTTAGGGCTCAAGCTGGCTTTTAACCTTGATCCGCAGATCTCAGCCTCTTGAGTAGCTAGGATTATAGGCTTGAGCCACCACTCCTGGTCAGAATATACTTTTTAAATGGAGTAAGGTGTGAGAATAGGACATTTGTTTTTAGAGATAAATTTCACCTTGTTCCCCAGTCTTGTCTTAAACTTCTGGGCATCAGTCTCCCTAGAACTGGAACAATAGAGGTTCACTGCTATACTCAGGTAAAGTAGAACATTGTAATACCTTATTGTTAACATTAACTAACATGCATTCATTATATACTATTGTATGTTACCTAGGTGATTTTTAAATTATATTTGAAGCAGTCTTTCTGAACTAAAATTCATCAAAACTAGAGACAATTTACTAGATTTTTTGCTAAAATGAAAATGCAGTAGTTGTTTCCTTTTTTATAAAATGAGACTTGTCCTTTTAATCTTTGTCT
This sequence comes from Megascapheus bottae, assembly GCF_031878675.1. NCBI lineage: Eukaryota > Metazoa > Chordata > Mammalia > Rodentia > Geomyidae > Megascapheus > Megascapheus bottae. The sequence goes on along the minus strand of NC_143520.1, from coordinate 40,783,495 downwards.
ATTTTTATTTTGTTTAGAGTGTATTAACTATGTAAAAAGGTTTCATTGTCATTCATCCTAGGCAAGCACTCTACCACTAAGCCACATTCCCAGCATTCATGATATTTCCATATAAGTATTTAATGTAGTTCAGTCATATTCATCAGTTGTCCCTGTTTTTTGTTCTTGTGCCAAACCTATGGCTTGAATTCAGGGCCTAGTCTCTGTCCTTACACAGGGTATCACTTGAGCCACATCTCTACTTTTTGGTGATTAACTGGAGAATAAAAGTCTCATGGATTTTTCCTGTCTGAGCTGGCTTTGAACTACAGTCCTCAGATTACAGCCTCTTGATTACCTACAATTACAGGCTTGAGCTAACAGCTTATTTTTACAATTTTTTAATCTTAGGTTTTTTTAATTTATTTTTTATTGTCGGGGAAATGTGTAGAGGGGCTACAGTTACATTCGCCAGGTAGTAGGGTGCAATACTTCTCACACATTGATACCCCTTCTCATGCTTTTGTCCCTATTTTCCTCTCCCCCCAATTATTTTTACAATTTTTAAAGGCTTTCTCTATTGTATTTTATATATTTATTTTATAAAGTTAAGTATATTGTCCATGTTTACTCCTAATCAATCCGCTTCTTTCCTTGTACCCCTGTCCCTGGTTCTCCCTCAAAACACTCCCACCTTTTGCCATTCATATCATAATCGTTTCAGGTTCTGCACATGGGACAAAAAAAGAAGTGTTCATCTCCAGGTCTGAATCATTTTATTTAACATGATCTCACAGTTGTATTCATTTTCCTGCAAATGCCATAATTCTATTCTTCCTTATGACTAACAATGATATTTTATAGACTATAAATTACCACATTTCTATATTCCTTCATCAGGTGATGGACACCTAACCAGTTCCATTTTTTGGCTATGGTGAACTGTTCTGTAGTTAATATGGATGGATGTGCAGCTATTCCTGTTGTATGCATTCCTTTGGATTACCCAGGAGTAATATAACTGGATCATAGGATAGTTCTATTTTTAGTTTTTTAGGAACTTTCATAATGACTGCACTAATCTATATTCTCATCGGTTCTGTAGATGAGAAGATTCCTACAAAACGTACCTTCAGTATTAGTTACTAGGTAGTTTTCGTTCTTTCTTTTTCTTGTGTTGGTATTGGAACATGAACAGGAGGACTTCTTGCTTTTTATTGGCTTGTTCACTTATGGCTGGTGCTCTTCCACTTGAAAAATGCCTACAGTTTTCTCATTAATGAGAGCTAAGAGTCTCTTGGATTTGTCTGCCCTGGCCTGCTTCAAGCCTTGATCCTCAGATCTCATGATCCTCCTTAGTAGCTAGAATTATAGGCATGATCCATTGGTGCTTATTACTGTTTTTCTTAATGTTGACTGTTCTGACAGTGATTAGAGTAGTTTTGATTGGCATTTCCCTGATGGCAAAAATGTTGACTGTTTTTTTTATCATTTGTACTTCTTCCCTGGAGAATTGAAGTATGCTGAATTATTATTAAATTATGTTCTTTTGGAGTTTAATTTTTTTCTTCTTTATACATTCCAGATATTAATCTGTTGTCTTATAAATAGCTGCCAAAATTTTTCTCCATTCTGTAGGCTTGTGTCTTCATTCTGATGTTTATTTATTATCTTAAGTAGTTATACAAAAGAATTGCATTCTGATCATTGTTTTTTTTGCTATGCAGAAACTTCAGTTCCATGCAATCCTATCTGTCTTTTCTTACTCATTTCCTGAGCTATTGGAATCCTATTTATATTCTATATCTGTATCCTCAAATAATAAGCTCCATATTTTCCTGTACTAGTATCCATATATTTTTTTATTTTTTATTTTGTTTTACTTTTTGCCAGTTCTGCACTTGAGCTCAGGGCCTGGGCCCTCTCCTTGTGCTTTCTCAAGGCTAACGCTCTATCACTGAGGCCACAGTACCATTTCTGGCTTTTTCTGTGTATGTGGTACTGAGTGTGTATGTGTGTGCTGATATGGAGTTTGGACTCAGGGCCTTGCATTCTTGCTTAGTGTTTTCATCTAAAACTGGTGCTGTACCACTTGAACTGCACCTCCACTTCCAACTTTTCATTGATTAAAAGGAGTCTCTTGAATTTGTTCAGGCATGCTTCAAGCCTAGATCCCCAGATCTCAGCCTCCTAATTAGCTAGGATTACAGGCATGAGCTACTGGTGCCTAGCCAAAATATAATTTCTTGCAGTTAAGGTCTTTGATCCAATTTGCGTTGATTCAGAGTATTTTCATTTTAAGCATATGAGTGCTAGGTTTTTTTCAATATTATTTATTCCATAGATTGTCTTTTCTCTGTGGAGTAAAGGGCCTTTTTCAAAAGTCATGTAACTGTATTTATAGGGACCTATTTCTACACGTACTCTGTTGCATTCCATTGAAACTCATGTCTGGTTTTATGCCAGTATCATGCTGTTACAACTATGGCTGTGGTATAATTTGATATTCTGATATCTCCAGCATTGTTTTGGGGGATTTTCTTTTCTTTTCTTTTCTTTTTTGCCAGTCCTGGGCTTGAGCTCAGGGCCTGAGCACTGTCCTTTGGATTTTCTCAAGGTTAGAGCTCTACCACTTAAGCCTCAGCACCACTTCCGGCTTTTTTCTATGTATGTGGTACCAAGGAATCGAATCCGGGTCTTTGTGCATGCCAGGCAAGCACTTAAACCATTAGGCCAAACTCCTGGCCCCTCTTTCTTTTTTTTTTTTTTTTTTTTTTTTGGTGGGCCATGGGACTTGAGCTCTGCCTGGGCACTGTCCTTGAGCTCTTCAGCTCAAGGCTACCACACTACCCTTAGGCCAAGCCCCATTTCCTGTTTTCTAGAGGTTAACTGGAAATAAAAGTCTCAGGTCCTTTTGTGCCCAGGCTGGCCTTGAACGTTGATGGAGATCTCAGCCTCCTGAGTAGCTAGGATTACAGGCATGAGCCACCGAGCCCTGCTGGGTTTTCCTTTTTATGCTTACTAGTGACTACTTTAGTGATTCGGGGTATTTTAGATTTACATATGAATTGTTTCTTGCAAGAATGACATCAGAATTTTGATGAGGATTGCATGGAGTCTTTAGAATATTTTGGCATCTGTTCATTTTCACAGTATTCATTCTGCCTGTTCATGAACATAGGATGAATTTCCACTTTGTGGTGACATCTTCAATTTCTGTTTTCAGTTGTTATAATTTTCACTGCAGGTCTCTATCACCATTCCTTAGGTTTATTCTTAGTTGTTTGGGGTTTTTTTTCTTTAAGACTGTTTTGAATACCATTGTTTTGAGGATTTCATTGCCTGCCTGTTCAGTATTGGTTTATAGAAAATCGATTGAGTTTTCTATATTAAATTTGTATTCTGTTAATTTGCTAAATATTTCTTAGGTCTTTAAGTTGTCTAGTAGAATCTTTGGGGTCTTTAATTATAGGATCATATCATCTGAAAATAATAATGATTTGAATTCTTCCTTTTCTATTTGTAATTTTTTGTTTGTTTTTCCTCCTTACTGATCTGGCTAATATTTCAAGTATGTGGAAAAAGGGTGTGAAGACCATTATCTCATTCTTGATTTTAGAGGAAATGTTGGCTTAATGCACATGGGTGTGCCACTATTTGGTACATATATGTTGACTGTAATTTGGTCTTCATCAATTGTTCCCTTCACTAATTGAGGTAACCTTCATAATATTAATTGTTCCTTTATTAATATAAAGTGACCCTCTGTTTCTTCTCACTGATTGTAGTTAGAAATCTATATGTAACTATGACTGTTCAGCCTGCTTTCAGAGTCCCATTTGCTTTGGAAGATATTTTCCTTTTAACCTAAGTCTGTCTTTTTCGGTGAGATTTTTTTTTCTTGGTTTTGGGCCTTGAACTCTGGGCTTGAGCACTGTCCCTGAGCTCTTCAACTCAAGGCTACTGCCCTACCCCTTGAGCCAGAGTGCCACTTCTGGTTTTCTGGTGGTTAATTGGAGATAAAAATCTTACGGATTTTAGTGCTCAGGTTGGCTTTGAACCTTGATCCTCAGATCTCAGCCTCCTGAGTAGCTAGGATTACAGGCATGAACACCTGAGCCTGGGTAATTACCAGGATTTTCTTTGAGAATGAATACAGTAATTTAGTTTTTTATCAAGCAAAACTCATTATCATCATTAATGATGTTTTTATTGTGACTATCTTCACTGGATCACAGCTCAATTTATTTGAACCTAGGTTTAGATATCTTGGTTATTTATAATTATATGCTTATAAATAAGAACAGTGTTTTAACCTTTTACCAAATTGCAATTGATTTATTTGATATGCATGGAAAATACTATTTTAGTTTTCAATGCAGGAACTTTTGACCTAAGAATAGGAATTATACTAAAATTACTTGTTTCAGTAATTGCTTTAGTCTTACAGTCTTTAGTGCCCAGGCAATCCTCAGATCTCAGCCTCCTGAGTAGTAAGGATTACAGGCATGAGCCACTGTGCCCAGCTCAAGATATATTTCTGTGAGCAACAGTGATTGACTCTTGCTTTATAATCCAAGTTGCCATTGTATATCTTTTGACTGGAGAGTTAAGACCATTAACTTTAATATTGAAAGGTATTTCATATTTGTCATTTAGTTGTCTTGTGATACTTTGGTTTTTGCTGCTTTGCTCATCTACTTAGTTAGGTCCATTCTTTCCTATAATTTCCTGTTTTTTATTTTCTTTTTTTTTTGGCCAGTCTTGTGCTTGGGCTCAGGGCTTGAGCACTGTCCTTGGACTTTCTCAAGGCTAGCACTCTACCACTTGAGCCTCAGCACCACTTCCGGCTTTTTTGTATGTATATGGTACCAAGGAATCGAACCCGGGTCTTCGTGCATGCTAGGCAAGCACTTTAACCACTAGGCCAGACTCCCAGCCTGTTTTTTATTTTCTTTGGATAGGATTCCTTTAAATACCTTTTGAAGTACTGCTTTATTAGAATTCCTTTATCATAGAAAGTATGTACTAATTATACCAAGGGTTTCACCATGGTAGTTTAGACATGAGTATATATTCAGAATAACCCTCTATTGCTTTCTTATCCTCCACTACTTCCTATCTGCTGTTACTCAATAGCTTCAATTGAGGATCATTATGCTGTCTTCTTATATAGTTGTGCTGTATTTCAAAATATTTCACCCTCCATCTCCCCCCCACCCCTTCCTCCTACCTCCTACAGTCCCATAGTTAGAATCTTGTTCTATGCATTTATATTTATGTGCATATATAACTTTTTAGCTAGATAATATAAATTATATTGCAGAATCATGAATATATTCGTGGATATATATTTAGGTTTAGTTTCTACATATAAGCAAAAACATACAATATTTGCCTTTCTGAACTTGACCTACCTTGAGCCACAGCACCACTTCAGGCTTTTCTGCATATGTGGTACTGAGGAATCGAACCTAGGTCTTCATGCTAGGCAAGCACTCTACCACTATGCCAAACTCCTGGCCCTGTGTTTAGTTTTTTTGAGGAACCTCCAGACTGTTGTCTAGAGTGGTTTTACTAGTTTACATTTCCACCAACAGTGCAATAGGGTTCCTTTTTCACCACATCCCCACCAATATTTGTTGTTGAATTCACAATGTTGGCCAGTCTAACTGGAGTAAGATGAAATCTCAGAGACGTTTTGATTGGCATTACTTTATGGCCAGGAATGGTGAGTGTTTTGCCTTATGTATTTCTTTGCTATTCTTACCTCTTCTTGGAAGTCTTCTTAGCTCCTTTGCCCATCAGTAATTGCTTTTTATTAGTGATGGGAGAGTTTGGGGTTTTTTTATATATATTTTGGATATTAGGCCTTGTCTGATGCATTGCTGGTAAAGATCTATTCCCAGACTGTTGGCTATCTTTAGTAACTATGTCCTTTGCTCTGCAGAAACTTTTAGTTTGAAGTAATCCCATTTGTCAAGTCTCTTTCCTACCTGCTGTGCCCCTGGGACACTTTTCAAAAAGTTTGCACTTGTGCCTGCGAGTTCTAGTGTTTGTCCTGCTCCCTCTTGCAGTAATTTCAAAGCTTCAGGTCTGACGTTGAGATCTTTGATCCACTTTGAGCTGGTATTTGTGCATGGTGACAAACAGATCCACTTTTAGCTTTGTACATATGAATGCCCCATTTTTCCACCACCAGTTACTGAAGAAGCTATTTTTTCCACTATATTATTTGGTTCCTTTATCAAATATCAGATAACTAAGTAAATGTTTTTATTTCTGGGTCTTCTAGTCTGTTTCATTGATCTTTGGGTCTATTTTTGTGCCAATACCAAGCTGCTTTTGTTATTATACCTCTGTAGTACAACTTGAGAATAGAGATATGTTACCATCAGCATTCCTTTTTTCTTTTTGGCCGAGAATTGCTATTTGAGGTCTTTTCTTGTTTCATATGAGTTTTTGGATTGTTTTCTTCATCTTGGTAAAGAATTTCATTTGTATTTTAATGAGGATTACATTGTATTTGAAGATCATTTTTGGCAGTATGGCAATATTTACAATATTAATTCCACTTATCCATGAGCATGAAAGGTCTTTTCTACTACTTGATGTCATCTTTGATTTCTTAAGAGTTTTTTTTGTTGTTTGTTTTGTTTTGTTTTGTTTTTGCAGTCCTAGGCTTGAGCTCAGAGCCTTAGCACTGTCCTTAGACTTTCTCAAGGCTAGAACCCTACCACTTGAGCCTCAGCACCACTTTTTTCTATGTATGAGGTACTAAGGAATCGAACCTGGGTCTTCATGCATGCAAGGCCACTCTACCACTAGGCCAAGTTTTTATAGTTTTTTTCTATAAAGGTCTCTGCTTCTTTACTTAGATATTCCAACATTTTTTTTTGAGGTTATTGAAAGCGGTGTTGTTTTCCTGATTTACCTCTCTGAATATTGTTGGTATACAGAAAGGCTACTGATTTTTTGGAGTTAATTTTGTATCCAACTATTTTGCCAAAGTTACTGATAAGCTCTAGGAGCTTAGGGATGGAGACTTTAGGGGCCTTTAAGATACAACAAGATCGTTGTCAATCTGCAAATAGGGATAATTGGGACTTCTTTCTTATACAAATCCCTTTTATGTCTTTTTCTTGCCTATTGTTCTAGGTAGGAATTCCAGAACTATATTGAAGAGGAGTAAAGAGAGTGGTTTTAGAGGAAATGGTTTTAGTTTTTCATTGTTCAGTATGATGTTAGCTGTTCATCTGTCATGTATGGCCTTTTGAAAAGTTGCTGAATTCTTTTAAATTTAATTTTATTGTCAGGGTGATGTACAGAGGGGTTACAAATTACACATGCATAGTAATGAGTACATTTCATCTTGTAGTTGCTGGATTCTTTTGGTTAATATTTAAGATCTTTGCATCTATGTTCATCAGAGGTGACCACCTCTGTTCTCTTTTCATTGACTCCCTACCTGGATTTGGATTAATTCTTTATATGAATATCTAGTTTTCTCAGAATCATCCCCATTTTGTGTGTGTGTGTGTGTGTGTGTGTGTGTGTGTGTGTGTACACTTTCATTACCCAATTACGTGCTGTCACATACTTGTGCTGAGTTCTTCAGGCTTTTTCATGTTTTCCTATAAAATTCACCCATGTACTGTCTGAAGGCTTTTTTAAAATGGTGGTTTGCTTACTTTTGTTTATTTTGTGGTACTAAGAATTGAACTCAAGGCATTCTGCATACTATGTTAAGTGCTCTCCTACTTAAACTGCAATCTGCAGTCTTCAGGCAGTTGTTTAGTGTCCCTTATCTCTAGTCAAGGTATCTCTCTGACTTTATGTATGCTTAAAGCATGCTCTGACCTAGCCCTTTATCTTTTTGAAATGTGTAGCTGACTTAGCTTTCTCAAAGGAAGTTGGATGAACTTTGTTAATAGTAGTTTAGTTGTCATGTAGATAAGTTCATCTGTTTATCCAATTCGTAGGTTTTCCCCTCAATTTTAGTTATTGAAAATAGTCCTGGTTTTTTGTTTGTTTGTTGACTATGTAAAGCATTTCTCCAAAGAAGATACACATCTGACCAATAAGTACATGGGAGATATACATCAAAACCATGATGATTAATCAAAAAAACCCAAAATATTGATAAGCATGTATCCTCCTACATCATTGGTAGGGATATAAAGTTACAGGACCCCTTTTTAGGTATGCTACCAAGAGAGATGAAACCATATGTCCACATAAAAATTTACACATGTATTTATTTCTGTAATAGCATAATCAAAAAACAGAAACAAGTCAAATGTTTGTCAACTGACATGTGTAAACAAAATGTTTCATATACACATAATGGCATATTTGAGGCCCATAAGAAAAGAGTGGTATTCTAGTAATACAAGCTACATTTGGATGAATCTTTATATATGTGCCAATCAAAGAAGTCCATGTATTATATGATACTAGCTATTTGACAGATAGAATAGAGGAAGTTGATTACTGTTATCTAGGTCTGAGTGGAGGATGAAGGGATTACAGGAGAATACTTCTTCATAGGGTGATAACAGTGTTCTAAAAGTGCTTATGATATTTACACAATTATGAAAGTACTAAAGATATTGAACCTTATATTTCAGGTGGTTTTTTAATTACATATCAGCAGAATGCCTGTACAGACATGGGTTTGCACAGAAACATACAAAATTATAATTATATTATGACTTCTACATAAAATGCTAAGAGCCAGAGCCAGGAGTGTAGCCTAGTGATAGAATGCTGGCCTAGCATGCACAAAGCCCAGGATTCGACTTCTTGGTACCACATATACAGTAAAGACCAGAAGTGGTGATGTGGCTTAAGTGGTAAAGTGCTAGCCTTGAGAAAGCCCAAGGATAGTGCCCAGGCCCTGAGTTCAAGCCCTAAGACTAGCAAAAAAAGGAAAGGGAAAAAAAGAGCTAAGGGCCATCCAGCTAGTACCTCATGATTTTTCATCCCAAAAATGCAGAATAAGGGGGAAAATGAATCTATGGAGTTTAAAGATACAATCTGAAGAGAATTTGAAGCTTCATAGTAAGTATAAATAAGAAGAAAATACTTGCTTCATCCTAGTATGTGAGCTCATAAACTTTCATTTGGCTTCTAGGTATTACCTGAATTTGTGGCAAGCATAAGACTTAGCTTAATAAACAGTAAGAAAGAATAAGTAAACTGAGTCCGAAATTTCTTTTTTTTTTTTCCTAAATGTTTACACAGGGCCAGGAGCCTCGCCTAGTGATAGGGTGCTTGCCTAGCATGCGCAAAGCCCTGGGTTCTATTCCTTAGTACCACATACACAGAAAAAGCCAGAACTGGTGTTGGGTGGTAAAGCAGTAACCTTGAGCAAAAAGTATATAAGGACAGTGCTTAGACCAAGCCCCAGGACTGGCAAACAAACAAAAACAAAAACAAATGTTTATCTAATCCTAGCTATTCAGGAAGTGAGGATTTTAGTTCAAAGCCTGCCCACTTAGGAAAATCCATGAGACTTATATCTATCTAGTTAACTGCCAAAAGAACTGGAAGTAGAGCTGTAGTTCAAGTGGTAGAGTGGTTGCCTTGAGCTAAAAAAAAAAAAAAAAAAAAAAAAAAAAGCTCAAAAACAGCACCTGACCCAGTCTTAGTGGCTCATGCCTATTATCCTAGCTCCTCAGGTTCAAAACCGGCCCAGGCACAAAAAGACTTAAGACCCTTATCTCCAGTTAATCTCTAGAAAATAGGAAGTGGGGCTTGGCTCAGAGGTTGGGTGGTAGCCTTGAGCTGAAGAGCTCAGGGACAATCGCAGGCCCAGGGGTTGGGTGTTAGCCTTGAGCTGAAGAGCTCAGAGATAGCACCCAGGCTGAGTTCAAGCCCCATGACCCACCACCAACAAAAAAAATACCAGCACCCTGGCCTGAGTTCAAGCCCCAGTGCACACATAAAAACATGCACATGTGCAAGCAGGGACACACACATTCACACGTTATCCAAATTAATCATGATAGGGACTAAGAACTATATAAATCAGACACTTTAAAATATGTACAAGGAGGGGCACTGGTGGCTCACGCCTATAATCTTAGCTACCCAAAAGTCTGAGATCTGAAGATAATGGTTTAAAGGCAGCCCTGGTAGAAAAGTCCATGAGACTTTTATCGTCAGTGAACTACTCAGAACAATCAAGAAGTAGCCCTTTGGTTCAAGTGGCAGAGCACTAGCCTTGAGCACAAAGAGGCTCAGGGACAGTGCCCAAGCCCTGTGTTCAAGTCCCAGGACTGACAAAAAAAAAATCACAGAAAGTATGTATAGTCTGTTTGCTGATGACTCATGCTTATAATCTTTTAGGAAACTACCCAAAAGATAGAAGTGTAGCTATTCTCAAGTAGCAGAACACTAGCTTTGAGGGGAAAAAAATAACTGCTTAAGGACAGAACCCAGGCTCTTGAGTTCAAGCCTAGAGCCAGCACCAAGAAGAAGAAGAAAACATGGGTTTAGAGGTTTTATTCTTGCACTTTGGCTTATAGAAAAGGCTTTTTTTTATATATATATTAGAAAACCTGGAACAATGAAAAGATGGACAGATGTGGTGATAGGAAATTAAGGAAATCTTACATGACAAGAGCTACTATGAAAAAATGTCAAAACAGCAAGCAAACTGGTAAAATATATATATATATATTTCAACACTTACCATAGACAAAAGCCATACAGACTCTTAATAATTAAAGGGCACATCAAATTGAGGAACAAAGGACAAAAGTCGTAACAGGAAATAGACAACTTCCAAACAATGTAAATAAGTTCTTTGCACATGAGAAAATGAGCCAAAGAATTACGAACTAAAATAGTAGCTGATACCATTTCTCATCTATCAGACTAGAAAAAATTAGAATAACAGCATATTCTGTTGACTTTTAGGAATAGGCATCCTCATACATTGCTATTGGAAATGTATACTGGTACAAACTAATGTCTGTGAAACTATCTCATAACTTTACATACATGCTTAATCTTTTGACCAACTTCATTTCTAGGAATCTTGTCTAAAAATATACCTCCATATGCACTTGCCTAATCATTTTAGGAAATTTTGTAATTGTAAATTATTCTGGGAAACTGTCCAAATGCCCTGACAAGGGAAATGTTAAAGAATAATATAGCTGCCTGGGAGTGTGGTCAAGTGTAGAGTGCTTGCCTAACATGCACGAAGCCCTGGTTTTTATTCCTCAGTACCACATACATAGATAAAGCCAGAAGTGGTGCTATGACTCAAGTGATAGAGTGCTAGCCTTGAGAAAGCTCAAGGACTTGCCCCCCCCACCCAAAAAAGGAAGAATGTAGCTATACTATGGGGGTGTTATACTGCTGTGTGAAAAAAAAGATAACTGAACTGGTATAATACAGCGCAATTATGTGAAAGTAGTAAAAGTATCTGTAGTATTCTGGCTTTTATATAAGAATTAAAATACTCGCACAAATTTGTTGAAGCTACATAATGTTTATATTTGTACAAAAAATATCCACTAAGAATAAGAAACTAAGAGGTTCTCTCTAAGGAATAACTGAGAGAGAAGTAGAAAGGAGTAATGAGAATGAGATAGAAGATACCAGGAATGAGAAGAAAGTGGCCCTTTCCCAAGTATGCTTTTTTTGTATAACTGTCTTAGAACTTTTCATAAGGTAATTTTGTAAATCAGTACTTTGATTACATACATTACTCCTTTGATATTAAAAAAAAAAAACAACAGCCAAGTCCAAAACTCTAATCCTAGCTGTTTAAAATGCTAAGATCTGAGTATCAAAGCCATCCTAAGCAGAAAAGTCGATTAACCAACAATAAAGCTGGACTGCAGGTGTATTTCAAGTGGTAGAGCTGTGAGGGAAAAAGCTGAGGGAAAGTACAAGACTCTTAGTTGGCTTCCAGGTACAACCTCCCTCCCCCCCAACCCCCCAAAAATGTGCCAAGTGCTGGTATCCTATAATCCTAGCTATTCAGGAATCTGAGATCAAAGGATCATGGTTCAAAATAGCCCAATCGGAAAAGTCCACTAGAGACTCTTAATTCCAATTAACCACTCAAAAATTGGAAGTGGCTATGTGGTTGAAAGTGGTAGAGCACCAGCCTTGAGCAAAAGAGCTCAGGGACAGCACCCAGGCCAACAACAACAAAAATGTGTAGTTCACAAAGGCCTTAATTAGGAGCTCTGAAAGTACTTTTTATGTATACATACAAAATGAAGCAAATAAACAAATACTTTAGATAGTGAAAGTCAATATATGCTGGAAACTGACTCATCCACTACTCAGAATCATGAGAGTATTGTCCTGCCAGGACTTCACAAGAGATTTGTTAATAATTTTGTTGCAGTGTTATTACAACTTAGTCTAAATAGAATTTATTCCTAGTCCCCTGGAGTCAACTATTAAGGCTTTGCTCCTCTTCATATACTATATTGCATTCGTTTGAATTTGAAAAAAAAAAATAGTTTCCATAGGATCCTTGATTCTAGAATGCCTTAAGAAATAAGTGAGAGAATTGGGTTCAAATGTTGTCTTCACCTATAAAGATGTAATATTTTAAAAGTCCTCTATGAGCAAATAGACCATAAAATTTGAGGACGTTTATCATCATGTCAGTAATTAGATTTAGACAATTAAATTCTTTTATTAATCCCATAGCGTTGTCCTAGTTTCTGTAATTCAGTTGGGAATTAAATGTGTTGACAGAATCAGTATGCATCTGTTTATTCAAAGGAAGTTACTGACTCTACTAAGATATACAATATGAAATTTAAGATAAAACCAGCAAATTAAATATAATTAAATGTAATTAAATCAAGTTTCTTTTATTGGGGAATTATTCCCTGTAAGTTTTCTCCACTACTTAGCCTTGATAGAATTTTTAAGCCTTAAGCATCATCAGAAACCTTTCTAAATCTATTTTGAATTGAACATTTATAGAGTAAATATAAACTAAACTCAGATGGTAATAACATCCAAAAAATTGAAAAAAATTGTTTTCACAGGACCCTTGAAAATTGAAGTAGGTTCCTGTGCCTTATTAAAAAGTTGTGTGTTCCTTTGAGTGAATGGTTTCTTGGTGAAAATTATTCTTCCTTCTCTCCCCACCTCACCATTGCCTCCCACTCCAATAAGGGTTAATCTCAGGGCCTTGTCCATCTACATCATTTCAATTTATTATTAACAGCCACATACTTTTATTTTACAAATTAGAGGGCACCTATGTTTGAAAGTAATAAAGTTATATTGCAAAGTATCTTTATTACAATTTTTTCACACATTCAGAATTACTTGAATTTATAAGACCTTTTTTCCAAAGCTTAAAGAGAAATAGAATCTTTTGAAAAATAGAAATGTTTTTTTCAAGGTTTTTTCTTTTTTCTTCACAGCATAAGTGGTTTGCTTCATTATTCTGCATTTAAGCTTATTTGTCTGTTTCATACAGAGCATTTTATTACAGTTTTAAAGTAAAGATGTCTTGAAATTATGTTTCTCATAAGTATCAGATTTTATCTGAGAAAAACCATTTGTACCCTTTGGTAGAAGCAACCTCCATGGAAAGTCAGGTTTGAGTATTTGTTTGGGATTCTTTTCAAAATATTTGAGTACCAGAAAGGGGACCATATATAGTGTAAAAGATCCTGGGAAAAAGGAGTTTGGGGAAATTTTAGGCAAATGAGTATGAAACCTCTGAGACAAGATTTGCTCACTTAAAAGAAAAGTGATCAAAAAAGCCAAAACCTGGGGCCGGGAGTTTGGCCTAGTGGTAGAGTGCTTGCCTAGCATGCACGAAGACCCGGGTTCAATTCCTCGGCACCACATACATAGAAAAAAGCTGGAAGTGGTGCTGAGGCTCAAGTGGTAGAGCTCTAGCCTTGAAAAAGTCCAAGGACAGTGCTCAGCCCTGAGCTCAAGCCCAGGATTGGCCCCCCCCGCAAAGAAAAGCCAAAACCTTTGCTGATATTAGCTATAACATTACTTATGATATTTGAATAATTGGAGATTGTGGAAATAGTGTCTGTCTGTCTGTCTTTGTATATTTTGTTTTGGTGTTTGTTGTAACTGATACCAACTGCAATACTGATCTAGTAAGTTATAGGATATATAAATCCTGCCACTTTTGTGGCAGGGAAAAGTTATAGTTCTGATTAGTGGTGCTGACCCTCTACCACTTAGCTACCCCTTCCACTTTTTTCTGGTTAACTGAAGATAAGAGTTTCTTGGTTTTATTTGTTTAAGCTGGCTTCTAACCTCTCAGTCCTCAGATTGCAGCATCCTGAATAGCTAGAGATTATACGCATGAGGCCTAGCAAATGATATTTGCTTCTTTGGGAAACTAGACTATTGTTGTGTGGTATGATATGATGGTGTGGTATCCTTTGTGCTGTGCTGTGTGTACAGGGGCTTGAGCTCAGGACCTAACATTCTTGCTAAGCTTTTTTGCTTAGGCTGACACTCTATACTTAAGCCAAAGCTCTACTTCTTTCCAGCATATCTGAATGCTTATGAACAGTATCTTTGTTTAGCTAAATGGGGATACAGGCATAGGGTTCTGTTTTGCTTTTTTTTAATGCACTCTCTTCGTTTTATCATGTCTTCCCATAGTTAGTGACCATTGAATTTTAAATTTTAATTTTGGTTGACTGCTTTTCGTTTAAGACCACAATTTGAGCTGGCACAGCCCAGAGGAAAATGACAGCAGGCAGATTGTCCTCCCATAGTCCTGTCACTATCCCCATCTGTTGGTGGGAAGAAGTAGCACTCTTGCCATAGAAAGCAAGCTATTTTAATGTTAGCAGAATCAACTTAAGAAATAAGGAATTGTGCTCTTAATATCTTTTCTGTATTTGTGACAAAGTGCAAAACTCATGAGATGTCAAACATTATAGACATTATCTTAAAGCTTTTGTTAGTGATAACAGAAGCATCAGTTATTTAAAATTAATACATTAACAATAGCTAGATTCTTTAGAGAATTACAGAAAATAATTGTTTCAACTTCTTTGAGGTCAAGAATTATTCTACCATATTTTAAGAGTAAGAAATCTCAAAAACCAGTTTCATGGCTTTTGCATCATTGCTTCTGAATTGCTAATGAAGAGCTCAATATAGCTTCTGATGCAGTTCAGATATGGTGGGTGGTGACTGGCTAGAGTGTTACTGACATCACAACATACAGCTGTTGACTTTCCATTGTCTCTGAGTCCTCGGCAAGTGCTTTAGACAGCAGAAGCAGGCACTCCCAGTGCCTGACTAATGAGCTAGATGTGTGTTCCTGAATTTCTATAGAGGAGCAATGCAGAGTATCTACAGACACTATGGAAAATACATCGTCATTAATTCTGTATAATGAAGTAATTACCAATACAATGAAGGTATGTGACTCTTAATTCATTTTCTTAATGTATACAGAAATATATGAAGAATTATTCATGTTCATTTAGTTAGTCTGAGACTTACTAGAATATATTCAATAAAGTTCTGTCTAAAATGAGAGCATTTTAAAAATAATTTTTATTTTTGCAAAGTATATATTTAGTTTGATAAGATTAAAGAGTAATTTACTTCTCAGCTGTAGCACCAGTCTTCTTTTATAACACTCACATTTTAAATGCTTCTTATTTATTTTAAATACTTTTTGTATCTTGGTGATAGAATAGTTTACTTGCATGCAAATTTCTATTTGTTAACAGTAAAACAAATTGTCAGATGAAAAAAAGGAATGATTTCTTTTTTTGTAGGTACACCATAAAATAGACACTGTATGGCTTATCCAGTTTTTTTTAATTACTTTTAACTTTTTAAAATTCATGCTAAATTTTGCAAAAGAGAATGATTACTAATCAAACTATATAGTTCTTAAGATGTATCTGATTTCTAATTACAGAGTTGAAAACTTTAATGTTTACCTGGATATTTTATAAGTCCTCAAAACTAGAATTTCACAATACGAATGATACTGGGTAATAGATTCATATGCAATCAATTAGTTTATAAGGATTTTTTGAGTTTTGCTTATTTTAATTTACAAAAATTAGCTGAAATGATAACAAGATTTGGAATCACTATATTTTCATATATCTTTCCTCCTCTCCATATGAAACAGTTATTTTGATCAATTTTAGAGTAGCTGAGAGGGAAAAAAATAATACTAAATGGCCTTTTAGTATCATTGTTCTTTTGTCTCCCAACTGTGTATGTAATTGAAAATGTTAATAGCTATTATGAAAATAAGAATTTTTGTCAGATTGTTTCAGCCTAATGCCAGAAGAATCTCACTTTTTTTAAGCATCCGAGTTGGGGTGATACTGGTCAAGATGTAGCACTATACTTACAAACTGAAATGTCAAACTGAAACCCCTTTGTACACTACATAAAGAGAATAAAAAATAAAATAAACATTTTAACATCAGATTTTTATGTGTTATATTTAGAACTTCAAAAAAATGGAAATTAGCAGTACATGGTCTCAATTCTTACCCACAAATACTTTTACTTAGACTTCATTATATTCCATTTTTTCTCCTTCTTGATCTTTGTTTTATTTCATTTCTTTAGGTTTCTATTTGTGGCAGTTCTCTGTATCTTGCTTCCCTTCTTACCTCTCCCACTTTGTTGAGCTTTCTTACTTAGTCAGTCTCTTTCTGTCCAGACATTTCAGTGCGCGCGCGCCGTGTGTGTGTGTGAGTGTGTATATAAGAGAAAGATCATAATTTAAAATTCTTTCTTTTCCCATGATGAACTTGTTAAATAATGAAAACAAAGTATTTTTCTCTTAAATGACTTTTCTATTTGTCAAGTTTTTAGGGAAAAAATTACAAACTGATTCTTTTCCCTATATATTTAAGAAAATATCCCACTTCACAGCTGAATGTCAAGTTACAGCTTACCTTATAATTTTTAATACCTGTT
The DNA here is from genome assembly GCF_031878675.1 of Megascapheus bottae. NCBI lineage: Eukaryota > Metazoa > Chordata > Mammalia > Rodentia > Geomyidae > Megascapheus > Megascapheus bottae. The sequence continues at coordinate 40,766,575 of NC_143520.1, read as the reverse complement.
TGGTATTTTTTAAAAAATATTATTCTGGGAACTGAGAGTTTGGCCTAGTGGTAGAGTGCTTGCCTAGCATGCATGAAGACCCAGGTTTGATTCCTTGGTACCACATACATAGAAAAGAAACCCAAAGTGGTGCTATGGCTCAAAGTAGGGTTCTAGCCTTGAGAAAGCCCAAGGACAATGCGCAGGCCCTGAGCTCAAGGCCCAGGATTGGCAAAAAAAAAAAAATTATTCTGAGAACTGGGAGCTTGGCCTAGTTGTAGAGTGCTTGTCTAGCATGCACGAAGACCCAAGTTCAATTCCTCGGTACCACATATACAGAAAAAGCCAGAAATGGTGCTGTGCCTTAAGTGGTAGAGTGCTATACTTGAGGAATGCCCTGAGCTCAAGACCCAGGACTGACAAAAAAAAAAAATAGGTCTAGGTGAATGACAGATATTCACTAAATTTGAGACAAAATGTCACAGAGTCTGTGTCAGTGCTCTTATCAAATAGTCTGGGCATGAACTCTTCCATCTGTAAAATTTAAGTATAGTCACCAGATAATTTTACGGTTGTTGGGAAAATTAAACAAAAATTGTAAAATTAAGCTTGAGGCAGGTTGGAAGTTTGGCCTGGTGGTAGAGTGCTTGCCTAGCATGCCCAAAGACCTGGGTTAGATTCCTCAGTACCACATACATAGAAAAAAGCCAGAAGTGGTACTGTAGCTACTGGTAGAACAGTAGCCTTAAGGAAAGCCCAAAGACAGTGCTCAGGCCCTGAGTTCAAGCCCCAGGATAGCCCCCTCCTCAAAAAAAAAACCCTATATTTTCCAAATATGTTGTAATGGATATATGCTGGTGTTTTTATCTTTTTATTTTGGGGTAATCTTAGAGTTGGGACTGCTAATGTGGCTTAGTGGTAGAGTGTTTGCCTGGCATTCTTGAAGCCAGGTTTTAATTCCTCAGTACCACATAAATAGAAGAATCCAGAAGTAGCTCTGTGTCATGTGGTAGAGCACTAGCCTTGAACAAAAGAAGCTCAGGGACAGTGCCCAGGGACTGAGTACAGGCCCCAGGACTGCCTCCCCACCAAAACAAAAACAACAGCAAAAAATAACAGAGAAGTCTCATGGTAGTCTTTAATGTACTCTGTGTGTGTGTGTGTGTGTGTGTGTGTGTGTGTGTGTGTGTGTGTGTGTGTGTGTGTGTGTGTGTGTGTGTGTATTATGGATTTGAATGTAGGGCTTCTTTGAATGCTAAGCAGTGTTATACCACTGAGATACAACCTCAGCCTTTCTGTCTTTCCCAGTACCAGGGTTTAAACTCCAAGCCTTGCCCTTGCTCAACTAGCATTCTACTACTTGAGCGAAGCCTCTCAGTTAGCATTTTGCTAGTTATATTGAAGATGGAGTATTGAATACTTTTCTGTTTCTAATAGAGACCCTCTAGATCTCAGTCTCCTAAAGTAGCACATTGCTTTTTAAATTTTATTTTTGACAGGATCTTTCTAAGTGACAAAAATTGGCCCCAGTCTTACTGTGTAGCCCAGGCCAGTTTCAAATTTGAGATTTAATCTGCTTAGGTTCTGAGCATCTTGATGCAGGTGTTCATCACTCTACTTGTTTCCATGATATGTTATTTGGAGAGTTTAACATTTTAAAAATGCTTCAATGGTATCAATGTTTGTGAAGTAATACACCTCCTAGCTGGTGAATATAATGTAACCCTTCTATTAATTACAATAAAAATATATGAAAAAAATGCTTGAAGATTTTATATGTAGCCTGGAAAACAAAAGTTGACATAGATTTACTGGTTTATAAAATCACAGACTTTGCATTTTTGTTCTATTTTGTTAAAGCAAATTAAAACTAAAACATCACTAGGGGATAATATATTATGAAAATTAAATGTACAAGTAACAAGCTCTGTATGTAGTTATTCAAGAAACAAAGGTGGCTTGGGGCATTGGTGGCTCACGTCAGTAATCCTAGCTATTCAGGAGGTTAAGATTTGAAGATTGTGGTTCAGAGCTGGCCAGGGCAGAAAAATTTCCATAAGATTCATATCTCTCTACTTAATCACTCAAAAAACAAGCAGAGCTGTACCTGAAAGTGGTAGAGCACTAGCCTTGAGCAAAAGAGCTCAGGGATAACACTCAGGCCCTGAATTCAAGCCTCAGAACTGACAAAAAAATAAAGAAACAAAGATACATAAAAAGAAAATTTTTTCAGAAATAAATTAAATGCTACTTTCACATTCAGATTTCTCTCCTTTGAAATATAGCACATGTGCATTTATTTATTTATTTATTTATTTAGTGCCAGTTGTGGAGCTTGAACTCAGGGCCTGAGCACTGTCCTTTGACTTTCTCAAGGCTAAAGCTCTACCACTTGAGCCATAGAATCACTTCCAACTTTTTTTTCTATGTATGTGGTACTGAGGAATTGAATCTGGGTCTTCGTGCATGCTAGGCAAGCACTCCCGGACCAATGTGCATTCTTTTTATGCCTCTTCTGCTTTCTTATCGTCTTACCTATATGATCTGAGATCCTTAATTGTGCAAGATATGAAATGGTGATAAAACAGGACCAAGGGGCCAGGAGTTTGGCCTAGTGGTAGAGTGCTTGTCTAGCATGCATGAAGACCCGGGTTCGATTCCTCGATACCACATACTTAGAAAAAGCCGGAAGTGGTACTAAGGCTCAAGTGGTAGAGCTCTTGCCTTGAGAAAAAAATCCAAGCACAAAAATTTAATGCTTTTATAAATCCTTTCATTCCTCCATTTCTGATCCCAGAATGTAAAATGCTCAAAATCTAAAGCTGTGAGCACCAAAATTACACCAAACACAGAAAATTTTACACATGATATCATGTGACAGTATGCAGTCAAAATGAAGATGATACACTAAAAATATGTTTTGAGTTTGTTGGGGATAGGGCTGATTTTTGAGAGAGGCTGTCCTTAGAATCGTGACTCTCCCTAACTCAGCTTCCTGAGTGCTATTATTTCAAATATATCCTGCAACCCTTATTTTATACATATGCTTATAAAATAGTATGAATTATATAATTCTGTTATACATATTATAAAATCCATTGATTATATAAATATATTGTATGTATTTTATAATAAAGTGCATATATTCATTGTGGTATTTATATGCTTAGCTAATGTACATCTGTAAACACATAGGTATCCTATGTGATTTTTTTTTTTCTTTTTTTTTTGTCAGCTCTGGTTCAAAGTGTTAGAGCACTAGCCTTGAGCAAAAGAGGTCAGGGATAGCACCCAGGACCTGAGTTCAGCCCCCAACTGACAAAATAAAAACAGTTGCTAAACCAAGGTTTCCCTTAACAGACAGACAATGACTAACAACAACAACAACAACAAAAAATTGCATGGTTCTATGAGGCAATTGTAAACAAATGCAGAGGAAATACATTGATTGTTAATTACTAAAGCTATTTAACATGGTAGTCTAGAAAATACTGAAGGAAAGTCATAACAAATGAAATCCAAAACAGATTAGGTATTAAGAATTCATTAATTTGCTTTGCAAAACCATAATAGGAAGTTGAGCCAGTTAATTGAACAAAACAGTAGGTACTTTGAAGAGAAATTACATTTGTTAGCTCTACATATAGTGAAATTTTAGAGACTTGGTTTTTTAGGAAACTTATAGCTGTTTAGCAGTGTTCACTCATTCTAACAGTAATGTCTCAAAAGTTATAAAATTGTTGGGCACTGGAGTTTCGCCTGGTGGTAGAGTGCTTGACTAGCACTAGGTGAGACCTAGATTCCATTCCTGGGTACCATGTACATAGAAAAGCCAGAAGTGGTGCTGTGGCTCAAGTAGTAGAGTGCTAGCCTTGAGGAAAGCCCCAGGACTGACAAAAAGAAAAGAAAAGATATAAAGTTGTTGTTACTTTGTTATATACATCCTTTTATAATGTATGAGGGTAGATGATGGCAACCACTTGTCCTAAGTCAAGCTGTTTTTAAGCTATTTTTACTAATCACAAAGTTCTCTTTGATTAAAAATAAACTAAAAACCTTTGTATCTTGGAGCTTTCTTAAGAAAACGCTGTGATATACTGTTAAAAGTAATACAGTTGGCAGTTCAAGCATATTAGTAATGAAACAATATCTGCAAATCATGAAGGAATCCACTTTTCGTCTTTAGAAGGAAGTGGGTCATGATAGATTTACTGATTCAAATGCTAGAGAATAGAAGTTCTACATTTTGATAAAATACCTGAAGGAACCTTACATGTATTGGATAGATTTATCAAGAGGCCAGGCTCTGTTGACTTTTGCTTGTTATCCTAGTTATGTAGGAGTCCAAGATCTGAGGAGTGTGGTTCTAAGCAAACTCAAGCATCTTATTTCCAATTAACAAGCAAAAAACTAGGAATGAGGAAGAGATTCCAGTAGTAGAACACCTACCTTGAGCAAAAAGCCAAGCTAGAACATAGGCCCTGAGTTTAAGTCATAGTCATGGGAGGAAAAATTCTCAACATGAATTTTGCTAAGATTCTTTGGTGATGGAGCTTTTTATCTTTGAAAGCTTCCAAGGATTTCTGTTGGGACCTTATGATGAGAAAGGTTGCTAATGATGGTTAAAATGTAACTAGGGGTTGGGAGCGTGGCCTTGTGGTACAGTGCTTGCCTAGCATGCACAAAACCCTGGGTTTGATTTCTCAGTACCACATAGACAGAAATAGCCAGTAGTGGGGGCCCGGAGTTTGACCTAGTGGTAGAGTGCTTGCCTAGCATGTACAATGCTCTGGGTTCAATTCCTCTGTATCGTAAACACTGAAAAAAGCCAGAAGTTGTGCTGTGGCACAAGTGGTAGAGCACTGGCCTTGAGTAAAGTCCAAGGACAGTGCTCAGGCTCTGAGAACAGGCTCCAGGACTGGCAAAAAAAAAAAAAAGAAAGAAAGAAAAGAAATAGCCAGTAGTGTCCCTGTGGCTCAAATGGTAGAGTGCTGGCCTTGAGAAAGCACAAAGATAGTGCCTAGGCCCTGAGTTCAAGCCCCAGGACTGGCCAAAAGAAAAAAAAGGAAATATCGCAGCATCCATGACTCAGGCCTGTAATTCTAGCTGCTCAAAAGGCTGAGATCTGAAGATCCAAGGTTAAAAGCCAGCCCTAGCAGAAAGTCCATGAGACTCTTATATCCATCCAGTTAAGTGCCCAAAAGCTGTAAGCAGAGGTGTGGTAGAGGGGTCGGATGCTAGCTTTAAGCAAAAAAGTTCAGGGACAGTGCCTAGGCCCTGAGTTTAAGACCAAGGACCACCACCAAGGGAAAAAAATATAGATAAATGTGTTTAATTTTATTAGTAGTTCAAAGTAAACAATATTTAGTGATAAAGAATTTTGAAAGTGTAATGAGAATACCACATCAGAGTCTAGCTAAATTATCATAAAGACATAGCTATAGTTTCATGTTTATAAGGCCTAATCAGTAATGGCATAAGAAATTGTTGCATATGCCAGACACTATTGAATCAGGCCTATAATCTTTTGTAATCAGAAAGCTGAGATATGAGAATCAAGGTTTAAAGCCAGTCTGGAGAAAGAGTTCTTTGAGATTCTTTGAGACTCTTTTTATTTTGGGGGGACATGGGGCTTGAACTCTGGGCCTGAGCACTGTCCCTCAGCTCTTCACCTCAAGGCTAGAGCTCTACCACTGAGCCACAGCGCCACTTCTGGTTTTCTGGTGATGAATTGGAGATAAGAGTCTGGTGGTCTTTTGTGACCAGGCTGGCTTTCAACCTCAATCCACAGATCTCAGCCTCCTTAGTAGCTGTGATTACAGGTGTGAGCACCCAGCAGTTTGAGACTCTAGAAAAACTGGAAATATATAACATAAATTATATATATACATACATACGGGAGGAGGAAAGAAGAAAGGAATGTTGTGCGCTCAGGAGGATATTCACCTTTATTTATAAATTATGAATTGTAGATAGTAGGAATTTTGCTAGACAACACTAGTAGTAATTGTGGATACAATGCCCAAGTTGATGACTGAAGTGAACTAGCCTTGTGTTAAGCTAGACAAATCCTATTTGAGATTGCTCTTACATCAGACACCTAGCTATCCTCACTTTACACCAGCAGGTTACAAATTTGGGTATACTCATATTTTCTCATGTTTGGTATTTTCTAGAATGACTCAACTCAGCAATGTGTTAAATTTAGGATTAGGGTTTTTGTATAGCAAATTAGAACTACTCAAAAGAAAAGACAGCCGCGCACAGTTGCCTACTCCTGTAATCAGGAGGCTGAAATCTGAGGGTTGCGGTTCAAAGCCAGTCTGGGCACTAAGGACTGTGAGACTTTTATCTCCAATTAACCATCAGAAAAACCAAAAGTGGTGCTGTGCATCAAGGGGTAGGGCAGCAGCCTTGAGCTAAGAACTTAGGGACAGCGCCCAGGCCCAGAGTTCAAATTCCATGACCAAAAAAAGAAAAAAGAAGAAAGGAAGGGAGGGAGAGAAGGTCCTAAATAAAACTTCTCTTACTTCCTTATCTTTTTCACACACTAGTGGGTGACAAAGTGCAAAATATGGTCTATCAGGAAACTTCACTCAGCTGTAGTATGCAGAATTTTTGTTGGATTTCTTTAATAAGTATGGTTGATTGGGTTATTAGCTTCACAGTTAGATTCATTGTCAAATCACAATTCTGTCTCCAAAAGTCAGACTATTTACTAGGACTCAAAGCCCAATCTTCTAATCATATGCTTAGCCTATTAGTTTCCATCCAGAATCATCTCTTTAATGAGAAAGTGGAGGCCTACCATGAGTCACCTCATTTGATTGGGGGATGGGGGCAGGGTAGAAGACCTGGGGATTGAACTCAGAGCCTGTCACTTGCTAGGCACTTTACCACTAGTAGCCATGCTCTACTTCTTTCTTGTATTGGTTGTCTTCAAGGTGTGATCTGACTCTGTGCCCAAGCAGGCCTGGACTACAATACTCCTATTGGGCTCTACAATATGGCAAAATAAATTGGTTCTCTGGTGGAGAAGACAAGTACTTCCTCTATAGATGGATTAAACAGGCCTGAACCTCCACAACCAGTTGTTTTACATAGTCAGTCTCTCTCATTTGTTTACTCTTGTTCTCTTACTCATTCTCCATGTTCTCACTTCTTCCCACTTACGATTTTCTTCTTACTCTTTTATTCTTAACCCTCAAGCCCTTTCTCTTTTCTATCTTCTTTGACCTAGTAATTTTGTATATGAAATATATCATATATAATTACTAGCATAAAGTATACTTATTATCCACAGGCCCTTCCTGTTCCTGCTTCTGGTTTTAAAAAGTTTAATAACCATGGTAAAGATCATTCTGTTTTGCTAAACATTCTGACATTCTACTTGAGACTTAAGGTCTTATATCTATCTTCAGTTCATCTATTTTAATTATTATATATTGTAGTGTTACATGAGAATCACAGTTACTCTTTAAATCACTTTTCTCCTAAAACAGTTCAATGAATCATTTTATACACATCCCTTTGTGTGCATGTATGATTTTCTTTAGAATGTAGAAATTTAAATTTCATTTGATACTGAGTTGCAAAATTACAGAATATGAGAAACTTCATTTGCCACATGTTTTTTGCTAAAGTGGATTTATAATGTACAAGAATTTCTAGTCTCTGGTTTGTTTGTTGTTTTGTTTGCAAGTACTAGGGCTTTCTCAAGACTAGTGCTCTACCACTTAAGCCACAGCACCACTTCTGGCTTTTTCTGTGTATGTGGTACCAAGAATCCAAGGCTTCATGCATACTAGGCACTCTACCACTTAGGGCATGCTCCCAGCCTCCCTCTCTTTTTTTATTGAAGAATTTATTAACATTGATTTTTACATCATATTTCAAATGACATGTTTAACAAACAAGTATTCAAAAAGGGAATCTCTGTATACAATCACTGGCACTTAGTTTTTAGAACTTAATCAAGGTTAGGCTAAGGGTTTGTATATCATAGATACATATTAATTTATGTAATAAAACATGTCTATAGAGTCATAGTTTTTTATGTCTATGTAGTTGTGTTTATATTTCCAATACCATGTCCATAGCATTGGGTATGCTAATATTGAGTCCTCGCTTTTGTACTGTTTGGATCTAATAACCACATATTAAGGATAGGCATTATCAAGTTTTTGTATTCACCCTAGTAGTTCACATTCTTTGAATCTTTTTCCTTCCTTTTCTATTTCTTCATTCAAAATATAGCATATTTATATAACACCTTACCTCTCCATAAAAAAATTGTTTTAGCCAGATGCAGTGACTCATGCCTGTAATCCTAGCTACTCAGGAGGCTGAGATCTGAGAATCATGGTTCAAAGCCATCCTGGGCACTAAAGTCCGTGAAACTCTTATCTCCAGTTAACCTCTAGAAAACTGTAAGTGGCACTGTGGCTAAAGGGGGAGGGAAATAGCCTTGAGCTGAAGAGCTCAGGGATAGTGCCCAGGCCAAGTTCAAACCTCATGTCCCACCAAAACAAAACACCCTTTTTTTTTTTTTGCCAGTCCTAGGCCTGAGCTCAGGGCCTGAGCACTGCCCTTGGACTTTCTCAAGGCTAGAGCTCTGCCACTTGAACCTTAGTACCACTTCCGGCTTTTTTTTTTCCTGTGCATGTGGTACCAAGGAAGTGAACCCGGGTCTTCATGCATGCTAGGCAAGTACTCTACCACTAAGCCAAACTCCCAGCCCCAAAAAGTAATTTATCTCATATTCTCATAAAACTCCAGTATCCAATTATTCCCTCTTCTTCAGCAGCCAGATGTTGTCTTTCTATTATAGATACTTAGTGTAAGTTCTATAATTACTTTAACTATTAATTTAACTATTTATAATATTTGTTGTTTAATTGACTTCAAAATATTGTAGTTGTAACAACATGTGCCTTGGTTAATTTGAGGTTTCCTATTACTTTGGTAATCCAAAGAATGTAGCCTTTATACCAAATGAAAGGGATGCCTGAATAAGCCTTCTCTGCCATAAACATATCCCACACTCATTTTAATGCTTATTCTCCTCTTCTGGGTTTATACCTCAAACACAATGGTGGGAAAAGATATGATGGTGGTTTACATTTAATCAGCTACTCCTCACCAAACTGTGAACCAAATACTCTCTTTCCCAATTCAGAGGTCAGAAAACAGTAGCTCAAAGATTAATTTCCCAAGGATCTGATGGACATGGCTGTTTTAACCTCATTTTTTGTTTTTTCTTTTATGCTGGTCCAGGGGCTCAAACTTGGGGTCTGGACTGTCCCTGAGCTTCTGCTCAAGGCTAGCACTCTACCACCTGAGCCAAAGCTCTTCTTTCTGCTCTTTGGTGGTTAATTAAAGGTAAGAATTTCACTGCCTTTTCTGCACGGGCTAGGTTGGGACTAGGATCCTTCTATGTCAACCTCCTGGATTGATAGGATTTCAGGCAGGAGCCACAGACACCTAGCTAAACACATGGCTTTGTATTATGCCATTGCCTCCTTTCCACATACTATCCTTGGTCACTGAATTATGGATATATTTATTTCCTGGTCAAGCATGTTATCAATTTTGGTCAAATATTACCTATGCAACTTTGGACAAGTTATGTGAACTCTAATCATTTGTGAGTGAATTAACTTGGACTAGGTACCCTTCTAGATTCTCTGGGGTTCCATAGCATCAGAGGATTTTAAGATATTCACCTCTTCAAATGCTCCTTTCCTCTCTTCCTGAAGCTGTTGAGCTATCCATTGCCCTATTTGTATCATAAATGGACTGGGATCTTTTATAAAATTCCAAATTTAAAATATTCATGGTTCAAACAGTTACTTTATAGGGGGTGGAAAAACCCATGGAAAGAATTTGGCTCCTTAGTGAGTGCTGCCACCTTGTGTCTACAGTTTTATTTAAAAAAAATGTTGAAATTGAGAATAAGTATGTTAAAAGTACTTAATTTTTGTTGTTGTTTTAGTGGAACTTACTTAATTCTTTAAAAATCATTTGAGTTAGTGGCCAACAAAGAATGGTCAGATAAATATGAAAAAGCAGTCTTCAACATTTGTTTGTGATATGTCTGTTCTATTATCCTTTAGTCAAATGTATGGAATCGAAGATGTGAAAACTAATGTGAAGTTATGCCATGCCATATTGCAAAACAGTTAACATGAAATATGAGTCATTCTGTGATGTGTACATAGCTTCTTTAGTAGACCCCTTGATGTGTAGACCTCATTATGCTTAATTGTTTAACCTTAAATTGTATTATTCTGTTTATTGAAAATGGAAGTATCAAAGGAAGATGGAAGAACCATATGAGTTTTTTAGAATTATGATTTTTTTAGAATTATTTACTTGTTATGAGGCTTCCACTTATGCCAAATAAATATAAAGATGAAACTGATTTTGAAAATTACATAAACAGGCACCATGGCTTATACCAGTAATCCTAGCTACTCAGGAGGCTGAGTTCTGAGGATAGTTGTTCAAAGCCACCCAGGCAGGAAAGTATATGAGATTCTTTATCTCTAGTTAACCAGCAGGAAGCCAGAAGTTGAGCTATGGCTTAAGTGGTAGAGCACTAGCCTAATGCAGACAAAGTTAGTGGATAGCCCTCAGGTTCTGAGTTCAAACTCAATATTGGCACCAACAAACAAACAAATTTGTGTATGTGTGTGTCTGTGTAAGAGAGACCAAACACTTGGGTTTTCTTTAGATGTTATTAAAATTTATTCCAGTCTTTATAGACAGTTTACCAGGCAATGTGAGTTTCTTTGAAAATATTATACATATGACTATTCATGTAAGCTCAGTTTTTGTGTAGTTGTATAAGAGTTTGAATTCAACATGTCAGTTTATGGGTATAATGCATCTTGATCAATGTCACCTTTCTATCATTCTTCCCTCCGTCTATCTCAGTTCTCTCCACCTCAGGCTATCTGTCCTAAGTCCATAGAGTTGTCACTCTGAATAAAAACTACAGAAATTATGCTTCTCGGAGTTAAAGTTTTCTTGCTTGTTTTCGCTAGGCGTTTTTTTTTTTCTTTAAAAAGTAACTGCTATCACATAAAAACCTAAGACTCTATAGGCATAATGTTTTATTTCAAAAGTTAATATGTATCTGTGATATACAAACCCTAAGCCTAATCTTGATTAAGTTCTAAAAACGAAGTGCCAGTGATTGTATATAGAGATTCCCTTCTTGAACACCTGTTTGCTAAACATGTCATTTGAAATATGATGTAAAAATCAATGTTAATAAATTATTTAATTAAAAAAATATATAAAAGTAACTGCTATCTCTCTTACTACACTGACTTTTGATTACATATTGGTTTTCTTCCTCTCCTTGGCCCTTTACTGATACCTCTATTAGCCTTAGTGGCTTATTTAGGTTCACATAACTAACACATGTCCATTAATTGCAAGTGTTCTGACTCTTGTTTAGAACAAAAAAATAATAAAACTACCAATGGTACTATTCTATTCCCCTTGCCTGTTTTGTGCAAATGTCTTTTGCTTTTATTTTAGGCCACTGGAAGATATGATATATTTGATCCAAGACAGTCCATTTCAGCCCAGGAATCTACAGTGGTGACAAGGACATGGGACTCCTCCTGCCAGATTTTAGGTGGTTCAATACAATTGACATCCTGGCTGACAGCTGTGAAAAGGAACCTTGGATTATTTTATTTTACTTTTGTGGAACACCACAATCCCAGATCCATAAGACACATCAGGTAATACTCATTCTCTCTTGCAAAACACATTTCTTGTTTTGGAAACTCTGCCCTCTCCTTTGCAATCTTGTTGCTATCAGAATGAACCAATCAACTTTTGATATGAAATATAATTGTGTTTTGGGGTTCCCCCCCCTTTCTTGTTTGAGACTAGATCCTACTGGGTTCCTGAAACTAATCCTACCCTTACATTGTCATAAGTGCTGGAAATATAGCCCAGCATAAGGAAGACTTAATTTTGGTTTTGTTTTAACTCAAATTGTCTACCTGTGATTTTACATTTGTGTGTGTCTGGTATTGGAGTTTGAACTCAGAGTCTTATACTAACTCTGCTCATTCAATTGATTGACACTCTACAATTTAAACTACACTTCTGACCTGAAGAATATATTTTTCTTTACTTTTTTTTTACTTAGTTATGGTGCTTTAGAGCCTGGATGCTGTCCCTGAGCTCTTTTGCTCAAGACTAGCATTCTACCACTTTGGGCCACAGCACAACTTACGGTTTTTTGGTGGTTAATTGGAGATAATGTTTTCAGATAATTCACTGTATGGGCTAGCTTTGGACTGTGACCCTCAGCTCTTAGCCTCTTGAGTAGCTAGGATTATAGATGTGAGCCACCAGTACTGGGGTTTTTGGTTTGGACTTTTTTTTCCAATTTTCAAAATTACTTATGAATTCCTAAGGTATATTTACTTTAAAACATACCCTTTATTTTGTGGACCTGGGAGTTTAATCTTGTGATTGCTATTCAGGCTTTCTATTCCTTAAACCATGATTCCAGTCCTTCTTGCCTTGTTTTTTTTTTCAAATAGAGTCTTGAATGTGTGCCCAGGCAAACCTGGACTGTTGCCAATTTATTTACACTTCCCCCCATAGCCAAGGTAACAGCTTTGTACCACCTTGTCTAGCTATTAATGGAATCTTATGCCTAAGCTGGCCTCAAACTTTGTGTGTGTATATATATGTATATATATATGTATATATATATATATATATATATATGGGATTTTACAGTTGCATAAGTCAGATAAATAAAGGGTACTTTTTTTTGTCAGTCATGGGGCTTGAATTCTGAGCCTGGATGCTGTTTCTGAGCTCTTTAACTCAATGCTACCGCCCTACCCCTTGAGCCACAGTGCCACTTCCAGTTTTTCTGGTGGTTAATTGGAGATAAGAGACTCACAGACTTTCATGCCCGAGCTGGCTTTGAATCGCGATCCTCAGATCTTAGCCTCCCAAGTAGCTAGGATTACAGGCATGAGTACATTTCTTTTTTTTTTTATTTTTATTTTTTTTTTTGCCAGTCCTGGGGCTCGAACTCAGGACCTGAGCACTGTCTTTGAGCTCAAGGCTAGAACTCTAGAATATTTGAGCCATAGCACCACTTCTGGCTTATTCTATGTATGTGGTACCAAGGAATCAAACCCAGGACTTCATGCATGGTAGGCAAGCTCCTCGTCTGAAGAGTACATTTCTTTTGGGACAAATGTAACCCCTTTCCTTGCTTTTACACAGGTTTTCCCTCCCATACCCCACCCACATGTTTTTTATATAATTCATTTTCAGTATAGTGTCCAGTAAGTGCTATTGCTGCATTTTTTTCACCCTTTGTCCCTCCATTTCCATCTCTGCTTTTTTTTAATTGTCTGTATACTGTATAGAGGGGTTACAGTTACATTCTCGGGTAGTAGGTGTATTACTTCTCACACATTGATAGCCCTTCTCATGTTTTTTTCCCCATTTTCCTCTCCCCACCCCCTCCCAATCATCGTTTCCTTCCTTATTTCAATCAAACAAATAAACATATATATAATAGACCAGGTAACAAAGTCAAATAGAGTAACAATAGGAGATTAACCATTTTGGTCGGTCGTGGGACTTGAACTCTTGGCTGAGTGCTGTCTCTGAGCTCTTTAGCTCAAGGCTACCACCCTACCCCTTGAGGCACACCATTTTCTCATCTCTGCTTTTTAGTAGTTAGGAATATATGGATGATCTGAGCCAGTCAGCATAATTATAAAAGTTCTTTTATGGAAAGATCTTTTGAATTTTCCAAATTGATAAAGAAAAGATAAATTATGCTCATTATTTTTCTTAGCAAGATAACATTATAGTCCAAAACAAAAGTCAAAACAACACTGAAAGTCCATCTCATTCCCATCAGAATGGCCATCATCTGGAATACAGATAGCAAAAAACAATAGGTAGGATATAAGGAAAATGCAACTCTACCACACTATTGGTGGTAAATGAGTGCAAAAACTATAAAAAACAGTTCAGCATGTCGCCAAAAAAATGGGAAATAAAACTAACGTATGATTCAGCAATACCACTCCTGGGAGTTTATCCAGAAGACTACAAATCAAGATACAATAAGAAAACATGGGAAGTGGGCTGGGATTTTGGCCTAGTGTTAGAGTGTTTGCCTAGCACTCTATGTATGTACCACATACATAGAAAAAAGGCAGAAGGGATGCTGTAGCTCAAGTGGTAGAGCTCTAGCCTTGAGAAAACCTAAGGACAGTACTCATGCCTTGAGCCCATGCCCAGGACTGGCAAAAAAAAAAAGAAAGAAAGAAAAACATAGAAAGGGGTATCCATGTTCAAGAAGTAATGTACCCACTACCTGACCAATGTAACTGTAACGCCTCTATACATCACCCTGACAATAAAAACAATTCTTAAACTTTTTTAAAAGGTATAATAAGGGTACCTAAACATTTTCATTGCAGCACTATTCACCATAGCCTAGTTATGGAAACAACCCAGAAGCCCTACAACCAGTAGATTATTAAAGAAATACACACACACATACACACACACATACACACACACACACATACGTACACATACATATACACAATGGAATTTTTTTTAATTCATTTATTTGTAAGAATAATGTGTCATTTGTAAACAAATGAATGGACCTGGAAAAAATCATGTTGAGTGAAGTAACGCAAGCTCAAAGAGATTAAGGGCATAAATGTTCTCATATGTAGAAATTATACCTAAAATATAGTCATATAAAACATACATAAAGTCACGTACATATATACATGATCAAACTGACTAAAGTATGATATACACAATGGTGGGTTTCTGTGGTATAACATCTTCAAACAATTAACAATTTAAGAAATTATTACCAGGAAGCGGAACTATGTTTTAGCCAAGGACAGTCCAGGATTGAGGCACAGGATGAACAGAGAGAGAAATAGCGGCAGGGGAAGTCAAGAGAGAAATACAGTCAGAGTACTCAGTCTACAGTATGAAAATAAAGCCAGAAAACATGAGGGTATGGGTTAAGTTGATAGAGAAGAAAAGATGGGCAAGTGATGGAGAGGGTGACACTGATGAAGATGCATAATACACATAAACTGACGAATTGAAGCACCTTTGTGCAGCTATTTAATGATTTGGTTGTTTTCCTTGGGGTTTTTTTTGTTTGTTTGTTTATTTGATTGATTTGATTTTTAAAGGTAGTATTGCTGTGTGCTATAGCTCTCTTAGCTAGCTAGCTAGCTAGGGTTGTGATTTATACGACAACAGGTAAAAATGTTAAGCCCTATCTCAAACATAACCAAGCAAGAAAGTCTGAGAGCCAAGTAGTATAGTTCCTGAGTTCAAATCCAGTATTACCACCACCACCAACAACAACAAAATTGTACTATGAAAAAAAATGTTTTAAAAAGGTAAGTATTGATGACTCAGTCCTATAATCCTAGCTGCTCAGGCAGCTGATACCTAAATACCAAGGAAAGCAGAAAAGTCCATGAGACTCTATATATCCAGTTAACCAACAAATAACAAAAGTGAAGGAGTAACTCAAGTAGTAGAGCACCAGACTTGAACAAAATATCCAAGTGATATCATGAAATCCTGAATTAAGCTCCAGTACTGAGGTTTAAAAAAAAATTTAGTAGTAGAGTGCTTGTCTAGCATACACAAAGACCCAGGTTCAATTCCTCAGTACCACATACATAGAAGAGCCAGAAGTGGTACTGGGGCTCAAGTGGTAGAACACTAGCATTGAGGAAAGCCCAAGGACAGTGCTTAGGCCCTGAGTTCACTCTCCAGGACTGGAAATTAAAAAAAAATTAAGGGCCTGGAGGTTAGCCTAGTAATAGAGTCCTTGCCTAGCATGTACAAAGATAAAGATGACCCCGGATCAATTCCTTGATATCACATACATAGAAAAAAGCTCCAAGTGGTACTATGGCTCAAATGGTAGCGCTCTATTCTTGAGAAAGCCCAAGGACCATTCTCAGGGCCTAAGCTCAAGCCCAGGACTAGCAAAAAAATAAAATAAAATAAAATTACAGAGGAGTTACTATGAACAGTAATATAATCACCCCGAGATTTTGCTGTTTACATTTTGCCTTTCGTACTTTTACCTATTTCCATCTGTCTTTTTATGTACTCACTGATTAACTTTCTTTGTTGTTGTTTCAAAATGTTTACATCAAATTCTGCTAGTTCTTGGTACATTTTTCACATGCCATAAAATGACAGCTATCTTCAGGATTAATTTCTGCTACATTTCAATTTGGTAACTAGTTTCAAGTTACCAATGTTTTTTGTTTTTGTTTTTATTTTTTTCTTTTTTGCCAGTCCTGGGCCTTGAACTGAGGGCCTGAGTACTGTCCTTCTGCTTTCTCAAGGCAAGAGCTCTACCATTGGAGCCATAGTACCACTTCTGGCTTTTTTCTATGTATATGGTCCCAAGGAATCGAATCCTGGTCTTGGTGCGTGCTAGGCAAGCACTCTAACACTGGGCCACACTCCTGGCCCCACCAATGTTTTTCTTAAATTTATTAATGACATTAAATATATTGACATTCTGTGATCACTTGTGAGTGCCATTTTCAAAATTCTGGAATTTTAAGGTACTTAGAATTTTGGGAAAACAGATGAAATTTATAAATTTTGTTTTAACTGAATAATGTAATTCTTTAGTGAAAACTTGTAAAGTCATTTAAAAACATATATTATTATCCAATCATTACCTTCTATCATTTTTTTTTAAATTTTTCATCTAACATTTATTTTTGCCAGTCCTGGGGCTTGAACTCAGGGCCTGGGCACTGTCCTTGGGCTTTCTCAAGGCTAGAGCTCTGCCACTTGACCCACAGCACCATTTCCAGCTTTTTTCTGTGTATGTGGTACTAAGGAATCAAACCCAAGTCTTCGTGCATGCTAGGCAAGCACTCACTCTACCACTAGGCCAAACTCCCGGCATACCTTATATCTTAATCTGACTCTTACTAATTTTCACAAACCACCTGTGCGTTGAAATCAGTTCATATCCTTATTGGAGCTCTTTTCTCATTGCATTATGATTGTTTTGTTGTTGTTAAATATGAAGCACGAAATAGTTTAGTTCTTGAAAGTGGGAGTCTTGCTTTTGTATATATATATTTAGTATCAATTCCTGGTACATAGAAGTCCATATTGTATAGTAATTTAATGTAAAAGAATTTCAAGCCTAATTAAGATTTTTCTTTTCTCACTAAGGCTTCAAGTTCCCTGTAGAATTCTAAAATAACCTTTGCTAATGAGGATGTCTGATACTGTTACTATAAAAGATGAAACTGAAACAATGAAGGATTTGGAGGCAGAAGTGAAAGATACCACCAGAGTTGAAAATCTTATCAAGTCAGAAAACTATGGGAAGATTTTGGCAGAGAAGAATGAACATTGTATTGACAACAATATTGATTTGCAGGTAAATAGGATTTTCTTCATGCCTACAAAATAACTAATATTACTTGATTATGGTTCTTTTCATATAAAGTTCACTCCAGAATTCTCAAAGGGTTAAACTGATTCTTCTGGACTCTTGTGGGGCTTGAACTCTAGACTTGAGTGTTGTCCTTGAGTCCTTTAGCTCAAGGCTACTGCCCTATCCTTTGAGCCACTTCGGTTTTCTAGAGGTTCATTGGAGATAAGAGTCTCCAGGACTTTAGTGCGGGCTGGCTTTGAACCAAGATCCTCAGGTCTCAGTGTCTTGAGTAGTTAGCATTACAGGCATAAGCCACTGCACCCGGCTTCCTTCTGGACTCTTAAGTTTGAGTCATCTGGATTTGGTTCCTGTGTTTTAGCTATTGATTTGTATGTATATTATCATTGTAACATAATTTGGTTTGTGTGTAGCCAGTAGATTTTTATCTGCTTTGTGATTCTATCTTTCCCCTAACTACCAGTGCTGAGAGTTAAGAAGTTAGTATATATGCTGTTAGAAGAGAAGAAAATAATATAGTTAAGTATTCAGAAAACTTATTGACAGAAACAACCCAAGAACTGCTCAGTCAACCATGACTGAGTAGAAAGATTGAGGATGTGGGAAGGAAAGGACAGAGGTATGTTGCTAGAGGCTTTTGATACTGGACTCATACAAATACTGAGAACTTTATGTATATATGAAAACTAAAAACAAATTAAAAAGTCTTTTAGGGTCTGCGAGTTTGGCCTAGTGGTAGAGTGGCTTGCCCAGCATACACGAAGCGCTAGGTTTGATTCCTCAGTACCACATACACAGAAAAAAAACAGAAATGGTACTGTGACTCAAGTGGCAGAGTTAGACTTAAGCAAAAAGTATCCAAGGACAGTACCTAGGCCCTGAGTTCAAGCCCCAGGCCTGGCAAAAAACAAACAAAAAATTATAGCTGTACTTTATTTTTAGATGAAAAGTGAAGCAACCACCTTCAAAGTTTATTCTTTCATTCAGAAACTATTTAGCTCCCAATTAGGTATCAGTTACCATGTTGCACAATGATAGCAATTTCTGTAGCTATAAAAAGTATTTAGATTACCTTGTGCTTATGGCACATACTTATAGTTCTAGCTACCCAGGAGGCTGAGATCTGAGGATCATGATTTACAGCCAGCCTGGGCAACAGAGTTTGTAAGATTCTTTTGCTGTTGTTGGCTGTGTTGGTGGTGATAATGATGAGGTGAGGTGGTTGTGAGGCTTGAACTCAGGGCATTGGACCCTTCCCTGAGCTTTTTTGCTCAAGGCTAGCTCTCAACCACTTTCAGCTGTAGCTATCAGACCCAACTGATTAAGTACAATCAAGTGTATTTATCTAAGAAATTAGGAGCAAACCATATTGTAGTCATTTTTAGTAATAGTATTTTTTTCTTTTTTTATTGTGATTAATAGAAGGGTTACATTATATTCACCAGATAAAAGGTGCATAACTTCACAAACATTAATACTCTTTCTCATGACATGGTCCTCATTTCCCTCCCACCCTCCCCCTGCTTATCTTGATTTCCCCCCTTCCCTATCCAATTTCAAATAACCAATTAAGCACATATAAAATATATCAAATAACAAGGTGAAATATTGTAACAATATGAGATAACCAAGGGATTAGTATTTTTAAAACATCAAACTATTGCTATTCAGTAATTGTTATATACCAGTCTCCTGACTTCATTAGAGAAAACTGGCTAAAATTCTATTGCATTTGTGATTGAAATGATGAAAGATTTCCTTTTAATCTGTTTCTACATTATAGGAGACCACGCTTATGAACAAATGCATTATTTAACTTGCATTATTTCGTTTTCTGGTATGTCTGTTGTGTTGCTCCTTGATACTTAGCATAAGAACATTCTAATGACTATGATCACATGATAGTCAATTGTTTAGACTACAGGAAATTTAAAGAACCAACCCCCTACCCCCATCAGAGGGGCATGGTAAAGGTCTTACTGCAGTGAAATAACTTCTTTAGACAGGTTCAAGTAATAGAAAATTGAGAATGGGCATAGATAAAATTATGAAGTTAATTTTTCTAGCTGGGTACCAGTGCTTATGCTTGTAATCCTAGCTACTCAGAAGTTTAAGATCTGAGGATCAAGGTTCAAAGCCAGCCCCAGCACAAAAGACCACGAGATTCTATCTCCAATTAACCACCAGAAAACCAGAAGTGGCACTGTGTCTCAAAGTAGTAGAACGCCATCCTTGAGTGAAAAGCCCTAGTTTGGAGAACCCCAGGACCAGCACACACTAAAAAGTAATTTTTCCCTTTCTTTTTTTTTTCCATTTAAAATGATGCAAAAGTCAACTGTGTTTAGCATCAACAAAGAATATGGTATATTGCATCAATATAATATTGAACATCAATGTGCTGTTTTGTGTAAAAAAATAATAATTCTGGTTAGTATAGTATGGTGAGCTAGTGACTTAGAAGCTTCTGACAGGATAACAACTACATAGTGAGACACTAAAAAATAAAAGCAGTAACAGTTGTCAAAATCATACGGAGTTGCATGTTCTAACATATTACTAGACATTTGTCTTTAGTAACTTCAAGGTATTTTTCAAAGGCTTTATATATATATATACATATATATATATGCTATCTATATTGTATTAGAACAGTGCCCCTCCTACCACACATTATTGACAACAGGGCTAATGAAATTTGTGTAAGTTGTCTTGGTAAACAGTGTTCTAGAGGAAATAATAGAGCTGTTTTTGTGGTTGTTGTTTAACAGGTAGACCTTGTTTGCTAGAGTTACACAAATAATTGCTCGTGTATATGTGAATTATTTATATACAAGATTAGTTCATGAAAATGTTTAGAATATTCTTATTTATATAATAAACCTTTTGATAATTAAGATGGAAATCTTACATCTAATTTCTCTGAAGTTAGCTTTGTGTGGGGCGGGGGGCCCTGGGAGTTTGACTTAGTGGTAGAGTGCTTGCTAGCATGCGTGAAGACCCGGATTCAATTCCTTGGTACCACATACATAGAAAAAAGGGCAAAAGTGGTGCTGTGGCTCAAGTGGTAGAACTCTCACCTTGAGAAAGCCCAAGGACAATGCTCAGGCCCTGACTCAAGGCCCAGGATTGGCAAAAATAAGTAAATAAATAAATGGAGAGGGAACAATGAAGCAATGACAACCTAATAAAGCTGTTCCCACTCCCCATCACCAAAAAAAAAAAAAAAAAGAAGTCCTCAGGAAAGTTCACATAATATAATCCCATCTCTCTTTTTTTTTTTTTTTTTTTTTTTTTTGGTGGGTTATGGGGCTTGAACTTTGGGCTTGGGTGCTGTCCCTGAGCTCTTCAGCTCAAAGCTACTGCCCCTATCCCTTGTGCCACAGCCCCACTTCCCTTTTTTTTTTTTTAAGTGATTAATTGGAGATATGAGTCACGCGTCACAAGTTCTTTAGTGCCGGGCTGGGTTTGAACCATGATCTCATATCTCAGCCTCCAGAGTAGCTACGATTACAGGTATGTGCTGCCGCACCCAGCAGCAAAGCTTATTTCTTGCCATATGTTCTACCAGATTTCAATAGAATGACTGTGTATATTAACCCTACATAATGTTCTATTATTTTATTAACATCCAATATGCCCAACTGTTTAAATCTTTCAATTCACTTTCCAAATGCATTTTAATTTTTAAAAATTACTTATAGATTTTGATACTCTGTCGTTGAACATGGATCATATACATAGCCCATATAGTTTGCTTTCACTGTACTTTACTATAGGATGGAAAAAGATGGCTACTATTTATTACTGATATTGAAATAATTATACTAGCTTTACTTCTTTGGGTGATATTCATGCACATAACCAACAGGTTGGGACTAGCCTTTATCTTTATTTAATATTCAAAATAACTAAACCAAAGAGTCTGTGGCTTAGGTTTTTTGTTTGTTTATTTGTGGGTCATGGGGAAACTATCACCATCAACAAAGTTTCCTGAGTCAAGAGAACTGACTTAAAAAAGAAAAATTAATACAGCAACAAAACACAGTACTTAATTTTATTTTTCCACTATTAAACCTGTGGGCCATACACCACAAGGTTGACTCCACAGGTCTAAGTCTCAGACCTTAAGAATGGTTAAAACAAAGCCACAGCCTGGCACTGTGGTTCACACCTGTAATACTAAGCTATTCAGGAGGCTGAGATTTGAGGATCATGGTTCAAAGCCAGCCAGGGAACTAAAGAACTTGAGACTCTTATCTCCAATTAATCACTAGAAAAATGGGATGTAAGGATGTGGCCCTAGGCATAGGGCAGTAGCCTTGAGCTAAAGAGCTTTGGGACAATGTCCGCAGGATTGATACACAAAGAAAAAGATTATATCATTTGAAAGAATTTCTGTGTAAAGCCAAATCTGGTTGCCAAACTGATAACAAAAGTAGGAAATAAAGGATATTAAATAAATAGCTAGTTTTTCCTGTTTTATTGTATGTCCATATGTATGTGTGTGCCAGATTTTTCTGGTATATGTTATATGATTTCATTTTCTTGATGGTTTACTTCTGTAGTAATATATTTCTTTTCTCTTACTGTGTGACACGTTATCACAAATTGAGAGACATAAAGCACTAGTTGTTTATGAGCTCACAATAGACTCATCTGGGTTCTGAACTGAGGGTTTAGATTAACAAGACAAAAATCAAAGCTGTCACCTAGGCTGAGCCCTACTTTAAAGGCTCATTTCAGCTGTTCCCATATTGTTTGAGTATGCATTTCTAGAATGTCTTTCAGGCTCTTTGCCCCCAAGAAACTACCCACAGACCAAAAAGGAACTTTCTTATCTGCAAAGCTAATAGTATTATATTGAATCTTTTTAATTTCTCTTGACTTGTCCTATTTCCAAACCAGAAACACTTGTGGTCTTAAAAGGCTGAAGCCTTCATTATAAATCTCTGTGTGGACATGAGGCTTAGTTAATTCTGTAAAATTTCAGCATACACAAGGTGCACCTAAATTTGTATTGTCTTGTGGACCATCTTTGAAATTCTGTCTACCACAAGAATATGTAAGTTACAATAAGATTTTTTTGTTTGTTTCTTTCTTTCGTTGGTTTTGTGCTGGTCCTGAGGCTTTGACCTTTTGTGCTCAAGGCTAGTGTTCTACCACTTAAGCCATATCTTAACTTCTGGCATTTGAGTAGTTAATTGGACATAAGAATCTTACAAACTTTCCTGCCTGAGTTGGCTTTGAACTAGAATTTCAGACTTCAGTTTCCTGAACAATCAGGGTTACAGACATGTACCACTGGTACCTGGCTAAGAAAGCTTTTTGGTTTTTGTTTTTGTTTTTTAATAAGAGTAAAGTGCATTGTACTAAGATTCTAAGGCTCCTAAGTTATTTAGGTGTGTGTGTGTGTGTGTGTGTGTGTGTGTGTGTGTGTGTGTGTGTGTGTGTGTGCGCGCGCGCGCGCGCGTGTGCGTGTGTGTGTGCGTGTGCATGTGCGTGCGTGCATCAGTCATGAGGCACTCTTATCATATGAGCCAGTAATTAATTATTTCTGGCTTTTCAGTAGTTAATTAGAAATAAAGAGTTTCACGGACATTCCTTTCCAGGGTGGCTTTGAACCCAGATCCTTAGATCTCAGCCTCTTGAAGTGCCCAGCTGATTGTTTGCTATTTAGTAACATCATATTCTTGAGAATGGGCATTGTCTTTAGTTCCTTAGTAACTGGCACAGTATGTGGTATACAGTAAGAACTTGATGTCATTTTTCTTCTTGATCACAGGCTTGTTATGAATTAAAACTGAGCATATACATGTGTAAGTCTCTGAATATTGTGTTGCTGTAGGAACAACATTCAGTTCTACCTTCATTCTATAGATTTTTAAATGTTAATATCTGATGCTTAAGCAATTTAAAACTTCTTGGCCTTTAAAGATGTAGAAAATTGGTTTTCTCATGTTTAGTGATTTAGAGTTTATAGTCACTTTAAAAAAAAAAAACAACCAAGTGAAGTGACTTAAGCCTGTAATCCTAGCTACTCTGGAGGCTGAGATCTGAAGGTCAAGGTTCAAAGCCAGCTTGGGCACAAAAGGACTTGAGACTCTTATCTCCAGTTAACCAATGAGAAGCAGGGCTTGGCTCTGGGGTAGGGCAGTAGCTTTGAGCTGAAGAGCTCTGGGACAACACCCAGGCCAAATTCAAGCCCCATGACCCACAAAAAACAAACAATACAACAACAACAAAAAAAACCTATCCTTTCAGTGAACATTTTCAAGAACCCTATTCTTGAAATACAAATAGTATGAATTTTTGTACAGTTAAGGGCAAACTGAAAAATAAATTGCCTAAGAAACAAAGTTACGATTTTAAATCTAGTTGTTCTGCATATGGATACAGCATTGACTGCCAGCTAATGATCTCTTAAGCATTTTTAGTTTATAGATTTATATAATTAATATTTAGAGTTATAAGAGATTAAAGAAATGAAAGGGTAATTCACTATTTTTCTCTTCTGCTTCCTTAGTCAATGTACATTTTCCTAGTTTTCATCAATTACTTTTCTCCCACTTTTTTCCTTTTGAGTGTTCACTCTGACTATATAACTTTTTTTTTTTTTATCAGTCATGGGACTTGAACTCAGGGCCTGTCCCTGAGCTTTTTCACTCAGGCTAATGCTGTACCACTTTGAACCACAACTCTACATTTGGTTTTCTGGTGGTTAACTGGAGCTAAGAGTCTTGCAGATTTTCCTGCCTGAGCTGGCTTTGATCTACAGTCCTGAGATCTCAGCCTCCTGAGAAGGTAGACTAACAGAACTGAGTCACTAGTCCTTAACTACAACTTCTTTTTCTTCTATTTATTGATGCAATTTACAATCAGTGAAAAGTTTCCATATAGCTAAAGAAGAGAGCCCTTTTGCATCACTACAAAGTACATGTGTATACATGTATGTATACATATATATGATATATATATCATATATATGATATATATATATCATTTTCTTCTTTGTAAGAAGCAGAACTTTTTTTTCCTTTTTTTTTTTTTTTTCCTGGCAGTCCTGGGCCTGGGCACTGTCCCTGAACCTCTTTGTATAAAAGATTAGCACTCTGCCACTGGAGCCAGAGTGCCACTTCCAGCTTCTTCTGAGTAGTTTATTGAAGATAAGAGTCTCACAGACTTTCCTACCCAAACTGACTTCGAACCACCATCATCTCAACCTCCTGAGTAGCTAGGATTACAGGCATGAGTCACTTCCTCCCTCCCCTTTTCCCTTCCCCCCTCCCTCCTCCTTTTCATTGCCTTTATCATCAATTTGGTGATACAGAGTCAAAATCCTCAGATTACTATGCTCAAAATAGGGATGGTGATATAGTTACTAGGGACTTTTGTTTCCATTGGCTTCCAAAGAAATGGTTTTAAGGTATATTTAAAATAGAGGCTTCCCTCCCACACCCCCCTCGCAGTCCTGGGGCTTGAAATCAGGGCCTGGGTACTGTCCTTGGATACTTTTTACTCAAGGTTAGTGCTTTGCCACCTGAGCCACAGAGCCACTTCCAGCTTTTTTGTGTGTATGCCGTACCTAGGAATCAAACCCAGTGCTTCGTTCATGCTAAGTAGGCACATTACCACTGGGCTATGGCTATGCTCCTGGTCCTGAGGCTTTTTTTTTTTTCTTTTTTAAGTAGTCTAGTCTAAGGATGAAGGACTTTGAGTATATTTTATGTTTATTATCAAACTGGCTCCCTCATGTTACTGAGTATAACTGATAGACCCTACACTATTTGGGGCTGTAGTTAGAAAAATGAGATAGAAGTAGGAAGAGTGTTTTGTGTTACAGGCACTTGATTTCACAAACTATAGCCTGAATGTCTTATTGGGTTCCCAGATTTGGGGACTCATTAGGTGTTGGTCATGCTTAAACATTTCTGTTGTCTTTCCCCTTTGTTTCTGTTTTATTGACCTATCCCAGTGAGTAGGATTCTGTTACTAAAACTGGTAGAGTACATTTAATTGTGTCAAAAACGCTTAGTTGGTATGTGTTTGCTAGAATTCTGACTGTACATTTGAATCATTCTTTTTACTAAGACTGGAATATTCTGAACTCAGATGTTTACAATTGTTGAGTTGTTTAGTGTGGTTCCTCCACACACTGAACACTGGCTAATATAAAAGACTGAACAAATGTGTTCTATTTTGCTATTACAAGTCACTTTACAAGTTCCCTTGTGTTCAGTTAACAGAAATTGTGGCCATTTGCTGACCTAAAGAAAAATGTCAACCCACAGAAGGATTTTAAAGAATCTACAAGTGTCCTTTGGGGAAGAACCAATACTTACTCGAGAACCTACTCTGATTTCCTCATTTTGCATACTTTGTGCAAAGTTAGTTTTTCTGTGGTTTTGATTTACAAATAAGAACAATTTTCTGTCTCAGTATGGAATTTAATAAAAATCTTTCTTATTGTATATTCAGCGGCCACTGCAGTCATTTGGACAGACAGGAAAAAGGTCTAAGGTATTGTAAATATTTTGGTGTGCTGGCATGCCAAGGGCCTTCCTTCATGCTTGATGAATCCTTGTTTTCATATGGCACTACATTCAGTTTAGTTTATTTTTTATTTTTTGTATTTTGGGGGGAGCAAAACGCTTGTTTTTTTTTTTTTATTTGGGGTTTTGTCTTGCCAAGTTGCTTTTATGCATTGCTTTTAATCTTTGGTATTTCTGTAGAGTAATCGCTTTCTCACCATTCTTTGGTTTTGAAGTTGGAATTATTCTCATTCTGGCTTATTGCTATAATTTTCAAGATGCCATCTGTTGTTTTTCCTGTTAACAAAGGTTTCTACTAGTATTTAATGATATATTTATCTGGTACATTTCATCCAATTTTATATATGTCAAAGCTATAAAGAAATTTGCAAACACTATTCATGGGACTTTGAATAGATATGCCCTAGATTTATGAAATGTAGTGTTAATTTTAAATACTTCTCTCTAGTCAAGCTCAAAATTAAAGCTAGTTCGGAGCCTTGCAGTGTGTGAAGAATCTCCACCACCTCCTGCAGCAGAGATATCACAGGAGAACCAGGTAAAAAAAAAAAATCTCCCTCAAAAATGTTGTTTGGAGACATGGTGGAACTGGAGATGTTTTTTGCCAATGAATAAGTAAATCAGTGTGTGTTTCATTTTTATGAAGTAAAACTGGTTTGATAATACTTGGAAACGAAGATACAGGTACAGAGTTCAAAATACTCTTGGAAAAACTTTGAGATTGTACAATGTGGCCTTAAGAGAGTGATAAATTAAGCCAGGCATGGTGGCTCACACCTGTAATCCTAGCTACTCAGAAGGCTGAGATCTGAGGATCGCAGTTCAAAGCCAATCCGGGCACAGAAGTCCATGAGACTGTTATCTCCAATTAACCACCTGAAAACCGGAAGTGGTGCTGCTGCAGCTCAAGAGGTAGAGTGGTAGCCTTGAGCTGAAGTGCTCAGGGTCGTTGCCCAGGCCCAGAGTTCAAGTCCCATGACCACCAAAAAAATAAGTAAATAGTAATCAATTAGTATTAAAAAGTAATCAAATGTTAAGGTAATAATTCTAGATATAATTATGATGAAATGTGCCTTTTTACTTTTGAATTGTAGAAATTTGTCATATACTTATTTTGACTTACTGTACAATATTATTTTACTTAATCTGAATGCATATATAGCCAGTTTTCATTTCATGTGATGCTTTAATAGTTATCTAATATTTCTAATTCTTGTCTCCTCATTAAATTAATGCTTGAGAGTTAAGCAGACAGTCCATTTTGCTTTTTATACTCTAATGTAATGACTGAGACAAATAATTTCCTGTTGAAGCCGGGTGTGGTGGCTCACGCCTGTCATCCTAGCTACTCAGGAAGCTGAGATCTGAGGATCAAAGTTCAAAGCCAACTCAGGCACAAAAGAACCTGAGACTGTTATCTGCAATTAACCTCTAGAAAACAGGAAATGGGGCATGGCTCAAAGGCAGGGTGGTAGGCTGAATTCAAGGCCCAGGACCACAAAAAATAATTATTATAATTATAAAATAATTTCCTATTGATCTTTGTTTCATGTTAAATTTGGACATATGAACATAAATGGTTTTTAGTCCATGTGATAACTTGAGCACCAGTGACTTGTCCTGCTTCATAAGAACCCCACCATTAGGTTTCCAAAGAATCAAAGCAATGTGTATTTAAGAAACCATGACTTAATTTTCATAATAATAATAAATATTATTATTGTTATTATTTTGTCAGTCCTGGGGCTTGAACTCAGGGCCTGGACACATTGTCCCTGAGCTTCTTTGGCTCAAGGCTATTTGAACCACAGCAAAACATATCCTGTTTGGAAGATGCAGAATTGTAGTTAAAATATTTCTACTAAGTATTATGATCTAGACAATACTTTCAAGTATTAGCTAAAAGCTAAAAGTTACTACATACTCTGAAAAAAATGAAAGTGTGTTTATTTGGGATTGTGGGAGGTGTTAATCCTAGGGCTTAAACTGGGCATCGTCCCTGAGCTTTTTTTTCCTCAAGGAGACAAAGAAGAAACAACTGATAGTGTTCATCTGTAATTCCAGCTACCAGAGAGGCAGGAGAATTGCAATATAAGGCTGAGCCTGAGCAAAAGCATGTTTAAAAAGTCAATTAATGGGCCGGGAGTTTGGCCTAGTGGTTAAAGTGCTTGCCTAGCATGCACAAAGACCCGGGTTCGATTCCTTGGTACCACATACATAGAAAAAAGCCAGAAGTGGTGCTGAGGCTCAAGTGGTAGAGCTCTAGCCTTGAGAAAGTCCAAGGACAGTGCTCAAGCCCTGAGCTCAAGCCCAGGACTGGCAAAAAAAAAAAAAGTCAATTAATGGGCTTGGGGGCTGGGAGTTTGGCCTAATGGTAGAGTGCTTGCCTAGCATGCACAAAGACCCGGGTTCAATTCCTTGGTACCACATACCCAGAAAAAAAACCACAATGGGCTGTGGGTGGGGTTCAAGTGGTTGATAATTTGTCTAACAAGTACACAGCCCTGAGTTCAAATCCTAGTACTAAATAAAAAGAGAAGAAGAATAAGCCTATTCCTGTAGATCAATATGGTGGGTGGGACTGGTTGTTGTTGTTTTTTTTTATTTTGAAAAACCGTTTCTTCATTCTTTGACCAGTCATCTTAGCCTTGTGACATAATCAAGAGAGTTGAAAAAGTAAATGTTGGTTAATACAGAAAATGTGTGCTTTTTTAGAAAAACTATTTTGATCTTTTTTCTTTTCAGTATATTTTACCTTATATGAAATTGTTAGGGAAGAAATCTACATAAATCAAACCAGTGAAAACTCATAGGAGGAAAAGTTTAGCATACAGGGTAAATGTTATATGTTAATGTATACATTAGGCATCACATATAATTTGGGTTAGAATTTCATAATGAATGAGATGATTATGCCAGAATTTAATTATTCCACTTAATACAGTGGTTCTCTTAGATATCGTTTTGTGAGGGTTTTTTTTTCCTTTACCCATCTAGAAAAAAGGTACTTCTTTTAGTATAGTTTTTTTCCATGCCTTGAATGAACTAAGTTACACCTGAATGGAAATTGAAATATAAGTGAAATGTACTAGCATCTAATACTTGATTACAGAGGCACTTCTGGGGAAATTCATGTGGAAGAAAACTCAATATTAAAAAGATTTACATATAAATAGTTTAGCATTTTTAAAGTCTTGTTTATTTACTACTAAAAATAGGCCAATTATAGAAAAGGCCCAAGATTTCCCTTTAGTTCATCATGATAAACTAACTTAGTGTCTATAATTAACATATGTATTTGAGGTGAGTACATGGAAATCAGATATTCTAATCATTGGAGATTTCTTTAAATAAATGTCTTAGAGGTAATGTGAATTTTCTTTTTCTTTCTAACTGCTATTAGGTATCTTTCTGAGTAACAAGAAACAAAGCTTCAAGTCCAAGAAAATTGAAATATTTTATGTCTAAAAAGTGATTCTAGGCCGAGAGTTTGGCCTAGTGGTTAAAGTGCTTGCCTAGCATGCATGAAGACCTGGGTTCAGTTCCTCGGTACCACATACATAGAAAAAAGCCAGAAGTGGTGCTGAGGCTCAAGTGGTAGAGCTCTAGCCTTGAGAAAATCCAAGGACAGTGCCCAGGCCCTGAGCTCAAGCCCAGGACTGGCAAAAAAAAAAAAGTGATTCTAGGATTTATTTCCAAATATCATTTATTTATTTATTTATTTATTTAGCCAGTCCTGGGTTTGAGCTCTGGGCCTGAGCACTGTCCTTGGGATTTCTCAAGGCTAGAGCTCTACCACTTGAGCGTCAGCACCACTTCCAGTTTTTTTCTATGTATGTAATACTGAGGAATCGAACTCCAGTCTTCGAACTCCCAACCCTCTTTTAAATTTTTTCATGGAAATAAGCTGGCATAGTGGGTCACGCCTGGTGCGGTGGCTCAATCCTAGCTACTCAGGAGGTTGAGTTCTGAGGATCAAGGTTTAAAGCCAGCCCAGGCAGAAGAAACTCTTATCTCCAATTAACCTCTGGAAAATGGGAATTGGGGCTTGGCTCAAAGGTAAGGTGATAGCCTTGAGCTGAAGACCTCAGTGACAGCACCCAGGTCAAGGTCAAGCCCCACGACTCACCAAAAAAAATGGGGGGGCCAAGAGTTAGACCTAGTGGTGGAGTGCTTGCCTAGCATGCATGAAGGCCAGGGTTCAATTCCTCAGTACCACATATATAGAAAAAAACAGAAATGGTGCTGTGGCTCAAGTGGCAAAGTGCTAGCCTTGAGGAAAAAGCCCAAGGACATTGCCCAGGCCTTGGCTTCAAGCCCTAGGACTGGCACAAAAATATGTGTGTGTGTGTGTGTGTGTGTGTGTGTGTGTGTGTGTGTGTGTGTGTGTGTGTGTATATAGAAACGAGAAAAAGCCTCAGA
Organism: Megascapheus bottae; assembly: GCF_031878675.1. Lineage (NCBI taxonomy): Eukaryota > Metazoa > Chordata > Mammalia > Rodentia > Geomyidae > Megascapheus > Megascapheus bottae. Next base: position 40,736,122 of record NC_143520.1, on the reverse strand, counting down.
AAGTAAATGAATGAGAAGAATTACTGGTAATTGAATATTGCCACTGTGTGATAGATAATAGATAAAGCAGAGAGAGCATAAAACAAGTGTCCATTCTTCTGGTAAAAATTGTCAGAACCTAGCATTTGTTAGGTATATAATTTTAAGTAAAAATTACAACTCAAGTAAATTGGGAAGAAAAAATTCAGAAGAGATAAAATAACAGGTAAGAATTATACTGAATTAAAAGTGTATTTAATGGGCCGGGAATTTGGCCTAGTGGTTAAAGTACTTGCCTAGCATGATGAAGACCCGGGTTCTATTCCTCGGTACCACATACATAGAAAAAAAGCCAGAAGTGGTGCTGAGGCTCAAGTGGCAGAGCTCTAGCCTTGAGAAAGTCCAAGGACAGTGCTTAGCCACTGAGCTCAAGCCCAGGACTGGCAAAAAAAAAAAAAAAGTATATTTAACAAAAATTCTGCTAAAGATTATTTTGGGGAAAAAATTGTATGTTGGATATTTAGCTCAATACAAGAGCACTTGTCTGGCAAGTGGCCCTGAGTTCAGTCCTGAGATATGGAGAAAAAAATAATACGTAGGGGTCAAAAAGTAGTATAATGTAAAAATTGCTAGATGGCCAGGAGTTTGGCCTAGTGGTAGAGTGCTTGCCTAGCATGCACAAAGACCCAGGTTCGATTCCTTGGAACCACGGATGTAGAAAAAAGCTGGAAGTGGTGCTGAGGCTCAAGTGGTACAGATCTGGCCTTGAGAAAGTCCAAGGACAGTGCTCAGGCCCTGAGCTCAAGCCCAGGAGTGGCAAAAAAAAAAAAATGCTTTTTATACATGTATGTATGTGTATACATGTAATTTATTCTTAAAATAGCCTACACTTCTGTCCTGAAATTTATTTCAGCTTTCTTTGTAATTTTGTGTGAATAAGCAGACATTAACGTGAATTTTACGTTTTCAGTTTCTGTTCGTTAATTTCCAGTAATCTCTTTTGGTTCTAAATTTTCATTTGTGACAGTAATTGACTGTAATGACATTTTTTAAATAAAATCTAAAATAATTTGTTTTCTTCATATAAGAGGTGATTACAGTCAAACATTACCTATCTGGAAGAATACATCTTATTTAAAACCTTTCTGAAAAGACTTTGTGGGATATACATGAAATTGAGCACAGATAATTTGTATATGTAAATTATTTTACATATAATTTTCAAATAGGGAATCAAATCACATCCCTATGGTTTGGGAACTTATTTATACTTATATTTTTTATTGTAACAGAGTGAAAGCAATGTGTAAGTTTGATTAAACATTTACTTTATATTCATATATTCCTACTGATTGTTAATAACTATCATGCTTTTGTTTAGCATCTGCATGAGAAAACAAGAAGACCTAGCTCTTACATCCTTCAAGGGTTTTATACATAAATGCACTAGGGGCTGGGAATTTGGCCTAAAGGTAGAGTGCTTGCCTAGCATGCACAAGACTCAGGTTCAATTCTTTGGTACTACATACATATAAAAAAGCTGGAAATGGTGCTGAGGCTAAAGTGGTAAAGCTCTAGCCTTGAGAAAAAGTCCAAGGACAGTTCTCAGGCCCTGAGCACAAGCCCAGGACTAGCAAAAAAAGTGCACTAAAACTAATTGGAAGCATTTGTTTTCTTCAAAATAATTTTGAGAGGATGTTTCAACTGATAGATGAAAACATTAAGCTTTTTCTCAAGACTTCGATACAAAGTAATAAAATATTAAGCATTTTTTTCTTCTTCTGGAAATCTATTTTTATAAAATAAAAATCTTCCCTTTTTTCATACATTTTGTGTCATTGAGGCAATTTGTATGCCATGTTAAATGAATTGTTTTATATTTACATCTAGTAACTAATATTACCTTCCAACAGGAAAAAATTCAGATCCAGTTAACACAATCATTTGAAAAAGAGGAGACGCCCTCAAGAGATGAAGCAGATAAAGAAAAAGCCAGTGATAAGTTACCCAGAAAAATGTTATCAAGAGGTTTGCAATTTATTTTTTAAGCAAAATTTTAGTTTTATTCTTAATAATTCTATTTTTTAGTCCTGAAATAATGATGCATAATTTATCTATATTGAGAACAGCACAGAACAGTCTGCAAGGACGATATAGTATTTACTCATGCAGTTTGACATAGAGCTATACATTAGTGGGATATTTCAAACAAAAATTGCTGTGCCATAATAACTAAGGTTATTACTTAATGACCTGCCTTTCATATTAAACATAACAGAATATGCTGTGTGCAAATGGCTCACACCTGTAATCCTTGCTGCTCAGGAGGCTGAGATCTAAGGATTATAGTAACCCATCCCAGGCAGGAAAGTCTGTGAGACTCATTCCCACTAAAGTACTTTTAAAAAAGCCAGAAATGGAACTATGGCTCAAGTTGAAAATCCACGAAAAACTCAGGGATAGCACCCAGGCCCTGAAAACAGTAAAAATGCTCTATTAAGTTTAGAAGCATAATAGCCTATTGGCCAGTGTTATGAACAGCATAAGAATATTGCATTTGAAGGGGAAAAATAAAGAGTATTCAGACACTGTTTTGAATAAAAATCTTTGGTAATAAACCTGATAGAATCATAGTTAAATAAGTACAATGTTTCTGAACTAAAATTTCTATCATCTGCCTCCAGATTACTGCCTCTACTTATATTCTTATAAGTCAACCAAGTTGTTTTAATTTCTACAAATAGAGTTACTTAGTCATTAGAATGTTTGTTTTCTTTTTAAACCTAAGGAGGCAATTTAAAGATGAAAGTTTGAGGGCCGGGAGTTTGGCCTAGTGGTTAAAGTGCTTGCCTAGCATGCATGAAGACCCGGGTTCAATTCCTTGGTACCACATACATAGAAAAAAAGCCGGAAGTGGTGCTGAGGCTCAAGTGGTAGAGCTCTAGCCTTGAGAAACTCCAAGGACAGTGCTCAGGCCCTGAGCTCAAGCCCAGGACTGGCAAAAAAAAAAAGAAAGAAAAAAGAAAAAGATGAAAGTTTGATATGTCTCTGAAAAGATCTTCAAATTATTCAGAATAAATTAATCTGGCATTGTGAGACATTAACTTTTGAAGAATGTACAAATATGTGTATTTATTTTAACCTATTTTATTAGCATTGAGAGATGAAAAACTATGGTCTTCTGAATTCATAATAAATTCCCTTTTGCTGCTTTGTCAGTTTAGTTTTACATTGTAGGATGTGGCATTTTATATAAGACATATATCATGTGAAAAAGGAAAAGGGATTGGTTTTCAAGCAACTTTATACTGGGTTTTTGTGTTGTTGTTTTTTTAGATTCCAGTCAAGAATACACTGATTCAACTGGCATAGATCTACATGAATTTTTAGTAAATACATTAAAAAACAATCCCAGGTAAAAATTAAAATTTATAAGGCTTACATTGCTCTAGAGTTCCATAATTTTGCTATATATATTTTCATTATTAAAACAGAGTACTAGAATAAGATTGAAGGTATTTGAAGTACACCAGAAATATTTTAGTTTTTTAGGGGGGCTAAGATGTTGCAGTCTGCAATACATGTAAAATGCTTTTGCATTATGCATGTCTTTATGATATAAAATTAATTCATATTCTTGGTACGAGTTCAAATGTAACATGATTGTGAAGGAAAAAATAAAATGATATCTTGGCATAATACATCCCAACCAAGAGCTCACTATATTCATGTATAGTGAGATTCTTTTTCCTTTTTTAAAATACTGAGATTTGAACACATGGCAGATATTCCACCACTTGAACTTCTAGCCCTTTTTATACTTTAGTTCTCTTTAGATACTTTCTGATATTTCTGCATAGGACCAGCTACTGACTAAACCTCCCCACTATACCTTCCACATAGTTAGGACTATAAGTATCACCATGATGATCCCATTAAATGGGATATAACTAAGTTTTTGCCTGGGCTAGATTCAAACTGCAGTGCCAAGGCACAGCCTGTAAGAAGTGTTGTGTCCAAGAAAGGACAAAATTATACCTTCTGGCTCTAGCAGGTGTCATGTAAAGTTTATTCTACTGGTAATCCTAGCTACTCAGGTGGCTGAAATCTGAGGATCAAGGTTCAAAGCCAGCCCGGGCACAAAAGGACCTGAGACTCTTTATCTCCAAATAACCTCTAGAAACAAGAAGTGGGGCTTAGCTCCAGGGTAGGGTTGTAGCCTTGAGCAGAAGACCTCAGGAACAAAGCCCAAGTCCAGGCCCAGGGGTAGGTTGCAGCAGCCTTGAACTGAAGAGCTCAGGTACAGGACTCAGGCCGAGTTTGAGCCCCATGATCCACCAAAAACAAAAATAATAAGTAATATATATATATATATATATATATTCTAGAAAGGGATAAGGAAGCTGTTGACAAAGTATAAAGCACAAACCATTTTTAATTGTCTTTAACCAACACCATAAGACGATATGGTAATGTGTAGGGTCTTTTTATTATTCCATTGAGGATAAAGTGATATTGGGAAGTAGAGAATGCTAAAAACAAAAGAACAAAAAAAAAACAATAAAACTATATATGACATCAATGAACAATGAAACCCTATTTTTCTCACGATAAACTGTCTTACTCATGTGCCATTAAAAATACTGTGCTGAGTAATTTCAGGATTTTACATATAGTAATGTCATAATGAGATTTACATTTGTAAGAATGATTAATTAGAATCCCAGTAAACTAAAACCAGCAAAAGAGAATCAGTATTGTCTAACTACTTTATATGCATGTATAAAAGTGGGACAGTTCAACCTGTTGAAATTATTTCTAAAAGCAGGCATAGGATAAGAGGGGAAGGGATAGAAAGTATTAATTTGATTGGGGTACATTATATGTGTGGAAATACTACAATGAAATACCTCCTTGCACAATTAATAAATACTAATGAAACAATCTTAGTAAAATATATGCTAATAAAAATCTTAGTAAAGAAAAGATCACTTGATAATTTAAAAAAAGAGTCTTGACATTGGGCCCTTAGAGGGTAGTTAGGAGACCATAATGACTTATCGAGAAGAAAGATATATTTGAAAGATACTTAGGAAATGACATGATCCATCTTGATGATTATTTGTACATTGAAGAGTAATGAGAGTAGCCCTTAGGTTTCTGGCTGGTTTAACAACCCAATAAATTTGAAAATAATGGACAAGCACGAATGGATTATAATATATTGTGACATTAGTTAGAAGTATCCAATAAAGAAGATGGATGTTTAAATGGTTCTGCCGGGGCCAGCCGGCAGCAAACCAGGGTTCGCAGATTGGGGTTCCTGAAATAGGGGGCAAGGAGTAGGAAGAAATAGAAGAGAGACAGACACACCGGGTCCGGGATGTCTGCAGTCCAGGTAAAGGCTCCCCTCCAGCTTCTTCCCTTCTTGAGACCCAGGGAACTTCCAGGTGTTACATTCATATGGTAAATCTCAGATCATTTAAACAGAATAAGGCCAGAAAACAATAAGACAATAAAGCCATTGTCTGATGCAAATCAAGGTACAGTTTGATTCCACTCTGGCTCCCAACATGGCTCTGGTTTTCAAGTGAATGATTTAAGCTCGATAAATTCAAGGGTCATCAACAGGGATAAAGTTTGTTTTCTGTGGGGTTGCCCAACGAGAGTAAGTAACATGGACAAAATTCTCCAAACCATACAAAAGGTAGGTGAAAAGAAAAGGATTTCCTGAAGTTAGCATAAAAGTTATGAAACTGTCAATATGGAATCAACCAAAAGGGAGTTTTTCACAAATAATGAAGTAACAGGAAGATTAATACAAGTACCAAAAATAATCCATTAGATTTAGAAATTAGAAAGCTGTTGGCTACAACAGTCGTTTTATTTCGAGAAAGACATTAGTGAGAAGCCAGGAAATGTATGGATAATTTAGGTAGAAAATAAGAATCTTCGACAGGCAGAAGTATCATTTCCTTTAAGTATGTAGGAAAAATACTAATAAGGGTCAAGAATTAGGAATTCATTTTTATGGATTCCAAATTAGTTGTCAAAACAGCTTTTTTTCTTCTTGCAGTCTGAATTAACTGTTAGAAAATCTTTGAATGCAAATGAGACAGTTTCTTAATGCAAGAAATTACAAGCACCAGCACAGTGCCAAGAATCCAGACTTAGCATCTTTATGCCTTTAAAAAAAAACAAAAATATAAGAGACAAAAATTAGGAATCCATTTTTATTCATTCCAAATTAGTTTTCTATTTTACAGTTCTGTTTTCCTTTATAAGTGTATGGCTTTTTAAATGTATCTGCCCCAATTTTTAAGTATACAGCTTAATATTTGTATATTTATCCATTAACATGACTGTCATTAGAACTTTTATTTTTCCTGCTGCTAGTCCTGGGGCTTGAACTCTGGGCCTGGATGTTGTCCCTGAATTTATTTTGCTGAAGGGTAGCACTGAGCCACAACTCTGCTTCTGGCTTTTTTTGTAGATAAGCATCTCACACACTGTCCTGCCCAGGCTGAGTTCCCACTGTGATCCTTATATCTCAGTCTCTTTAGTAGCTAGGATTACAGACTCAAGCCACTATCACCCAGCTGGATAGCTATTTGAACTTTATTACTCCTAAAACAATCCTAGTACCCTTTAGTTATTACTGTGCTAATAGTAAATTAGAAGATTAGTCCCTCTTTTCTATTTCTACAGATTTCCCTGTTCTGTACATATCATATAAGTGATACATTATATTGTCTTTTGTGACTGACTCATTTAGTGTGATGGTTTCAATGTCCCTCCCCATTGTACTGTATATTAATACTTTGTTTCTACTGTGAATACATTTTTACTGAAACAAATATACAAGAGAATAACTCAAGTAATGGCTAATATATAACTTAACAGCTAAATATTGTGGGTTTTGGAATTTGAAGCTAATGTTAAATTTTATGAGAAATAAGGTTTGCTTGATAATTGTTCAGCATTCTCTCAACGAAACAGATAGCTAAATGCCAAGTAGATGTGGCAGATTAAAGTTAGAACTAAGTTCAGTAAATTTTCAGTAAGGTTTTTGGGACTGAACATTACCTGGAGAATTAAAGTAGATACATACTTTCATTTATTTATGATAAAGCATATAAAGGAATATTATAGGTCATTTTTATTTAAAAATTGTTCTTTACCTTATTAAATCCTCCTGTATCTTATTAACAAGTTAAATAATGATGTACCAGGAGTTCCTGTTGACAAGAGGTATTTTCATTGACCTTATTAACATCAGTCATTACTAAATTAGAGCTAGGAACTTTCACCATGCTTACATTTATTTTTTTTTAATTTTTTTTTAATTTTATTGTTGGTTGTGGGATTGAACTCTTGGTCTGGGTACTGTCCCTGAGCTCTTCAGCTCAAGGTTTTCACCCTACCCCTTGAACTACAGTGCCACTTCTGTTTCTTTTTCTGTGGTTAACTGGAGATAAGAGTCTCCTGGACTTTCATGACTGGGCTGGCTTTGACCTGCGATCCTCAAATCTCAGCTGCCTAAGGAGCTAGGATTACAGGCATGAGCCACTAGTGACCAGCCAGGCTTACATTTATTAACATAACCTTTAGGTGCCTATATGTGAGACCCTGTTTTGAAAGGAAGGGAAAGAGGGTAGCTGTAATCCTAGCTACTCGGGAGACTTAACTTTGAGGATAATAGTTTAAAGCCAGCCAAGCCAGGCACAAAAACAAAAAAAATAAATGTAAGTGGAACTGTGGCTGTAATGGTAGTGTTAACCTTGAGCAAAAAATGCTCATAGGCAATACTCAGGCCCTTAGTTCAAGCCCTAGGACCAGCACACACACACACATACACACACAAATTATTTGCTTATGCATTTAGCGTGTTACTAATATTGGACTAAAGGAGAGTAAGATCTGAGGTAAAAATTGAGATGAGGCCGACACTAGTGGCTTCTGTGATCCCAGCTATTCAGAAGGGTGAGGATCTCAATTCAAAGCCAGCTCAGGAAAGTCTCAAACTCAACTTTAACCACCAAAAAGCCAGAAATAGAGCTGTGGCTCGAGTGGTAAAAAACTAGCTTTCTGCAAAAAAGCTAAGGGACAGTGCGCCTACCCCTTATTTAATGCCTCAGGACAGGCGCACGCGCGCACACACACACACACACACACACACACACACACACACACACACACACACACACACACACACACACACACATTGAGGTTAGGAAAGAAAGTGTAATCTTGTTTTCAGCTTAGGATTTGAAATCAAATCACAATTATGGTTTTCTTTTTGTGTGTGTGGGGGGGTCATGAAACTTGAACTCAGCCTGAACGCTGCCCTATCCCTGGACTCTTCAGCTCAAGACTACTGCCCTACTCTTCAGCCAAGCCCCACTTTCCATTTTCTAGAGGTTAATTGGAGATAATAGTCTCAGGTCCTTTTGTGCCCTGGCCGGTTTTGAACCTGGCTCCTCAGATCTCAGCCTCCTGAGTAGCTAGGATTACAGGCATGAGTCACCACACCTGGCTTGGTTTTCTTTTAATTTTTAAAATTAGTATAAAAAACATTTGAATCTCTATTAAGTGGATGGATTGAAAGGTGTTTCTCCATTTTATGAAAACTTTTGAAGTGTATTCAGAATATCAAACTCAAAACTGAGTCATAGACTTTCAGATGATCTAAGCAGAAACTACTAACTTCTACATAATATAAGAAAATTAGAATAGGCACCATTTATTTGGGAGAATCATTACCTTTTTGGCACATGTTTGCACATGCACCCTGGGGGAAAGAGGAAAAGCATATGCTCGTATCAGTCTTGGGGCTTGAACCCAGGTCTAGAGTGCTGTTCCTGACCATTTCTGCTCAAGGTGCTCCACAATTTGAGCCATAGCACAGCTTGCAGCAATTTGATGGTTAATTGGAATTGAGAGTCTCACAGACTTTCCCTCCTGAGCTTCTTTTTATCACAGTCATTTTCTTGACCTGTAAAATTTGGAGTATTCAAGTAAGTTATTTTACTTTATGTGCACATAAAATTTTCATGAATATAGAGCTCCAAAGTTATGTTCTTGGTGTTTACAAGGAGGATTTTTGCAGAGCAGTATCATTAATTTGCTATACCCTAAGTATACTAAATAGAACCCTAAGACGCACATGCAAAATACTCTTACTCAGGAGGCTGATACCTGAAAATTGTTGTTCACAGCCACCCCAGGCAGGAATCCGTGAGACTCTTACCTCCAATTAACCACTAAAAATCCAGAAGTAGAGTTGTGGCGCAAGCAGTAGAGTGCTAGCCTTGAGTTTAAAAAGGAAAAAAAAAAAAAAGATTCCCTCAGTTCAAGCCTCAGGACACACAAATGGACGGGGTGGGGGGGGGGGCAGAAGGAGAAGGAGTACAGAATTACAACTTACAATGAGTTTGAGTTCTTTTCTGAAATAGTAGTATACTAGCATTGGAATCTCATAGTAGTGTTTCTGTTGTTACTAGTATTATAAGTTCTTTGGAGGACTGTTCCTACAGAGTTCAGTGTAACAAAGTTATATCCTTAACTAAAAATGTTTTCCTGTTGCCTTTTAGCTTTATTTAATACAGAAAGAAAAGCTAGCAGCTGGGAATGTGACTTAGAGGTAGAATGCTTACCTATCATTCATGAAACCCTGGGTTCAATTCCTCAATACCACAAAAACAGAAAAAGCCAGAAGTGGTGCTTTGGCCCAAGAGGTAGAACATTAGCCTTGAGCAAAGAAGCTCAAGGGCAGTGCCCAAGCCCTGAGTTTCAAGCTTCATGACGTTCAGGGGGTGAGAGGGGAAATAAAATCTAGTATACTCATTAAAATTGATGGGTCCATTACATTATTCTCTGTATATATTGCTGTATGTGAAATTTTTTCCAGAGGACAAACATTAAATTGGTAAAATTGTTTCTAAAACTTTTTTTTTGAAAGCCTGTCGATATTCTAGCATTAAGCTTGTTATACTTTTGAGTATATGCAGTTTTTAAGTTACAAAGTAGCTGTGCATTTAACCTAGTGACATTGGATTGCTTTAGTTTTAAGTTTTACCTACGAGTTTTCATACTTTATTTCAGGGACAGAATGATGCTGCTGAAATTGGAACAAGAAATTTTAGATTTCATTGGTAATAATGAGTAAGTCCTGACATTTAAAAATAAAAGAACTGAGCTCTGGTGGCTCACACTTGTAATCCCAGCTACTCAGGAAGCTGAGTTCTAAGGATTGTGGTTCAAAGCCAGCCTGGTCAGGAAAGAAAGTCCATGAGGCCTTTTTGTTTTCTTTTTCTTTCTCTCTCTTTTTTTTTTTTTTATCTGTTGTGAGGCATGAACTCAGGGCCTGGGTGCTATTCCTGAGCCTCTGTGCTTCAGGTTAACACTCACCCACTTAAGGCACAGTGCCACTTCCTGTATAACTTTTTTTTTTAATTGTCAGGGTAATGTATAGAGGGGTTACTGTTACATTCACCAGATAGCAGGTGCATTACTTCTCACACATTGATACCCTTCTCATGTTTTTGTCCCATTTCCCTCTTCCCACCCCTTCCCTCTGTAAGAGTCTTACCTCCAGTTAACCACCAGAAAACCAGAAGTGGCACTGTGACTCAAAGTAGTAGAGCACTAGCCTTGAGTGAAAAAGCTCAGAGACAACACCCAGGCCCTGACTTCAAGCCTCATGACAGACAAAAATTAAATATAAATAAAAATCAGTGAAATTCCCATCACAATTACCTTTGACTTTACTAATTGTTTTTTCCTTTACTTCTAGGTCTCCACGTAAAAAATTTCCCCCTATGACATCTTACCATAGGATGCTATTACATAGAGTAGCCGCTTACTTTGGATTAGACCACAATGTTGATCAGAGTGGGAAGTCTGTCATAGTAAACAAAACAAGCAATACAAGAATGTAAGTGTCAAAAGATGTAGTTAAATGTTTTGTGTGTGTGTGACTGTACCATTTTAAGTGTTGTTTCCATGGTAATTCATCTTTATAGCAACCCAATTAGGTGAGTACAGTGAAATTCCCATTTGACTGATGAAAATAGGATTACAAAGGTTAATTATCTTAATGTAAGTCCTAAAGCCATTCGTGCTGGATATTTAAACCCACACAGTCTTATTCTAGAGCTGCTTGCATGTAGCCTTAGTCCTTATGTGGAATATTTTTTTCTTCTTATGAGATTATTGCTAGCATGAAAGAAGATAACAAGTATATTTCTTAATGACACTAACAAGTGGTACTTTTTATTACTTTTCATAAGATGTTAATATTATATATTATTTTTTCTTTTGTTTTGTTCTTTTAGACCTGATCAGAAATTTAATGAACATATTAAGGATGATAGAGGTGAAGACTTTCAGAAACGATATATCCTTAAGAGAGATAACTCTAGCTTTGACAAAGATGATAACCAGGTAATCAAGAACAAATGGCGTTTTTATAATGTAAGGCTTATACTAATAGCTCATTTTCCCAAGAATTATTTTCTTTTCTTTAGATGAGAATACGTTTGAAAGATGACAGAAGAAGCAAATCTATAGAAGAAAGAGAAGAAGAATACCAGAGAGCTAGAGATCGAATATTTTCCCAAGATGTATGTGCTGACTTATATTTAGGACTTCATATTAGAATACACTTGAGTTGCATTGTAGGATCTCAAGCATCCATTAATCAGTTGATCACATTGACTTTTAACCACATTTGTTACAGATGAAGTCATATTTTAGAAATATTAAGTCTTGATTATGAAAATAATCATGTTAGAATACCACATTGAAAAAACTTAATAATATAGAACCATAATACTACTTTACAACAAAATGTAAATTTTTACAAAAGTTCAATCCAGGTGGACTACAAGAAAGAAGAGTGGACTGAGTATATATTTCTATAATTTTAACGGCTTCTGACAGCGTAAGGTTTTTGAGACATGTATAGCTTTAAAGAATATATACTCTTAAACTGCTTGTGTATAGTACATAATTTTTAGGTTAACAATCATTCATATTTTATAAATGATAATGAGAGGTTTCTGATTTGTTATTTTCTATCTATTTGCCAGAAGAGAATCAGTTTGGATTTACCAAAATTTGTTAAGCACTTATTCCTTGCAATAATTTTCAAGACTATATTGGTGTATATAATGCATTAACGCCATCACAGATAGAAATATTTGCTATGCTAAAAAAAAATTAGCATTGAAGCCAGGCGCAATGGCTCATGCCTATAATCCTAGCTACTCTGGAGGCTGAGATCTGAGGATCATGGTTCATAGCCAGCCTGGGCACAAAAGGATCTGAGACTCTCCAATTAACCTCTAGAAAATGGGAAGGGGAGCTTGGCTCAAGGGTAGGTCAGTAGCCTTGAGCTGAAGAGCTCAGGAACAACACCCAGGCTGAGTTCAAGCCCCATGACTCAAAAAAAATAATAGCATTAAAATTTAGAAAAGCAGTTAAGAGTTTATAACATTGGCTGGGTGCCAGTGCCTTATGCCTTTAATCTTAGCCATTTAAGAGACTAAGATCTGAGGATCACACTTCAAAGCCAGGCTAAGTAGGAAAGTTCATAATACTCTTATTTCCAATTAACCACCAAAAAACAAAGTGGTGCCTTGGCTCATAGTGGTAGAGTGTTAAGCAAAAAGACCTCAGAGACAGTGCCCAGGCCCTGATCAAGCCCCACAACTGACTTTAAAAGTGGGGAGGCAGGGCAGGGAGTTTGGCCTAGAAAAGCACTAGGTAAAGTGCTTGCCTAGCATGCACAAAGACTCGGGTTCGATTCCTCGGTACCACATACATAGCAAAAAGCCAGATGTGGTGCTGAGGCTTAAGTAGAACTCTAGCCTTGAGATCGTTCAAGGACAGTGCTCAGGCCCCGAGCTCAAGCCCAGGACTGGCAAAAATAATAATTTACAGAAAGTACTATGCTAGGCACAGAAGAATATATCTATGGGCAGTTAAAAATAATATGTCTCAAAAACAGCCCTACATGGTCAGTATTTCATCTTATTTTCTATTATGGAAGCACCAGGAAGCTAAGCAAAACAATCAGTTTGAACATACACCTAAAAGTGGCAGTTGAGATTTCATCCTACATCTTCTGAACTCAAAGCCTACACTAAGTTCATATTTTTGTCACTAGTTTTTAAACTAGAAAATTTCTCTGTCCTTGATAAGTAGTCAGATAAAAGCAATCTGGTATGTGGTTTGTAGGGAGAAATTCAAGTGTACTAGAGGAAACAGTAAAGAAGCAACATAAACCAGAATCAGGGAAGATTGGGAGAGTGAACTTAACTTCCCTACACAAGTAAAAAGCTCAAAGTACAGGATTAGTAAATAAAGCCAGAGGTAAAGGAGAACTTTTATGTGAAGAATTAATTGTTTAGAATAGCCATAGTACAGCTTGGTATAGGAAGCAAGAAAGGAAAGTTTAGATATGAGAAATAATCAGGAACCAGATGACTGAAAGCTAGACTTTTTTTTTCTTTAGTCTTTTTTTTTTTAACCATAAAATAGAAGGATCAAACCATGTGTCAGTGACTCATGTCTGAATCCTTACTACTCAGAAATTTGAGTTCTGAGAATCACAGTTCAAAGCCAGTCTAGGCAGGAAAGTCCATGAGGCTCTTAACTCCCATTGCTGGAAGTGGAAGTGTGCCAGCCTTGAGCTAAAAAGCCAAGTTAGAGAAAGAAAGGAAAGGAGAGGAGAGGGGAGGGGAGGGGAGGGGAAGAGAGAAAGAAAAAACATATAAGAGATATTTTATATTATCTTGAGCTACATAAACTTTATCACATTTATTCAGATCTGATGCATATCAATGCATATCAGTATCACAACAGCAGTAAATAATACACAGGTAAAAGGTCATGACTGTATTCCATTAAAACTTTGTTTCCTGAAACAGGCTGTAGTTTCCTCTACTGAAATACCATAAGTTACACAATGTGAAAGGAGTGTAACCCAATTAACTTTTTAGAGATATTTCTCTGGCTTCTTTTCTTTTTAAATTCTTTGTTATCATTAAAAAATGATACACAGAAGGGTTACAAGTTATATAAGTCAGATGAAAAGTACATTTCTTTTTGGACAATATCACCCCTTCTCTCCCTCCCTCATAATTTTCCCTTCTGTCCCCACAAGTTGTATAATTCATTTCAACAAGAATTTCCATTTAACAAAGCAATTTATAAATAGAGTGAGTACATCTTGAACAGTGACACGCTTTCAACATTCTCAGAGAAGCCTTCTAGATCTGACTTCTTTTCTATAAAATGAATTAAGAGGGAAATTTGGGTACCTGGGAAACCATTTAGAAAATTTGATAATAATACAAACAAATGAGTGAAGTTATGGTCTATTAAGGACTATTGATGAGTGGAGTTATATGGTCTATTAAGGACTATTGATCATTACTTATTAGTGATGTATTATTTAAGAGAATGAAGTAGAATCTGCAAACAAATCCCTTCACTATAATAAAAAAGATTAGTTGTTTGTTTAAAAGAGAATATTTGAGCTGGTCAACAGTGGCTCACACCTGTAATTCTAGTACTCTGGAGCTTGAAATCTGAGGGTTGTGATTCAAAGCTAGTCCACCCAGAAAACTTATTGAGACTCTTGATCCCCAGTAAACTACCAGAAAGCCAGATGTGGAGTTGTGGCTTAAGTAGTAGAGAGCTGGACTTGAGCAAAAGAAGCTCAAGGATAGTACCCAGACCCTGAGTTCAACCAAGAAGTAACACAAAAGAGGCAGGGGCAGGGCGGGAGTTTGGCCTAGTGGTAGAGTGCTTGCCCAGCATGCACAAAGACCTGGGTTCGATTCCTCAGTACCACATACATAGAAAAAAGCCAGAAGTGGTGCTGTGGCTCAAGTGGTAGACTTCTAGCTTTGAGAAAACCCAAGGACAGGCCTTGAGCCCAAACCCAAGACAGGCCGGAAAAAAAAGAGAATATATAAAAAATTAATTTGGGCCATAGAAGGAATAGCTTCATATGCTTTAAAATAGCCATAATATTTCTAAATCACAAAAAATATTCCATTATTACTGGGCACCAGTGGCTCTATGCTTATAATCCTAGCTACTCAGGAGGCTGAGATTTGAGAATCACAGCTCAGAGCAAGCCCTGGCAAGAAAGTCTGTAAGACTTGTCTACAGTTAACCAACCACCCAAAAAGCCAAAATGAGCTATGGTTCAAGTGGAGTGCTAGCCTTGAGCACAAAAGCTCAGAGACAACACTAAGTCCCAGAGTTCAAGCCCTAGGACTGGCACAAAAAAAAATAAATTCCATTATCATTTTTTTCAATCTTGTCATCAGTTTGGACGTTTGTGTGTCGGTACTTTTTAAATACTTCATTTGAGTTTTGTTGTAAACATTGATTTACAGATGGCATTATGTATTTGACAGAAGCTCAACTTTTATATCTCTTCCTTCTTTCTAGTCCCTGTGTTCCCAAGAGAATTATATTATTGACAAAAGGTGAGGGAATTTTTAACATATATTTTGATGACTTTCTAACTGATGCTAATAAAAATAAAAATGTCTTATTACAATGCCAACAGAATCCAAGACGAGGATGCTAGTAGCACCCAGCAGAGGCGCCAGATATTTAGGTATTGGAAACGTGTTTTCAGTAGTCTTGGAAAAATTAAAGCATTTCTTTACTTTCTACCTTCCCCCATAAGCTTTTGAAAGTTTTGTTTTTTTTTAATTACAGAGTTAATAAAGATGCTTCAGGAAGATCAACAAACAGCCATCAAAGCAGCACTGAGAATGAGTTGAAATACTCAGAACCACGACCTTGGAGCAGCACAGATTCAGATAGCTCCCTCCGAAACTTGAAGCCTGCTGTAACCAAAGCAAGCAGCTTTAGTGGAATCTCAGTCCTGACAAGAGGTGATAGTTCTGGAAGCAGCAAAAGTATAGGCAGGCTTTCAAAAACAGGTATGATTGTCTTCCTAGAATTATG
Source organism: Megascapheus bottae (assembly GCF_031878675.1). NCBI lineage: Eukaryota > Metazoa > Chordata > Mammalia > Rodentia > Geomyidae > Megascapheus > Megascapheus bottae. The sequence continues at coordinate 40,720,144 of NC_143520.1, read as the reverse complement.
TTGTCCAACATTAGTTTGCCTAATGTCTTATCTGTTGATCATATGGCTTTTAATTATCCTGAAATATAGTTACTACCTACCATTATATGACTGAAAGGGTAATATATTTACTGATAGTCCTGTCATAGGGATAGATAAAAATTTCTGTCTTTGACATGAACTTAAATCAGGTAGGTTCAATGACTCATAGTCTCTTGTTTGAGTGCCCAGATGTGATTGGAAAGCACATCCATTTAACATTGATTGCATTTTCCATGATAATTGACCATTCTAATCTCAATGAAATTACTGACAAAGTTTTGATGAATTCAAAAACCAAAGAAAAATAATGGGATTATTACATTGCTTCTTAATAAGTTTCTCTTTTCATTTTTACCAACTGAAGAATCTCGGGTCCTTTAGGGCTTTTATAGATTTTTATTTTTATCCCAAAATAAGCCTAGAAGTCAGAAATAGCTATTTCTTTCTGCCATATTTGCGTTAGACTACACATAGTATTTTATACTCTATATGTAAAATTTGGAAGGTATTTTTAATTACCTGATTATAATTAGTGTTTTAATATGCTAGTGGCTTGTGAACTGCAGTTGTTACCTTTTCACTTAAAATATGCATATATTGCAAATGTTTCTTAGTAGCTATGATAAGGTGGTGCTAACGATAGGCAAATTTTTTGGAATCTTGAAAAATCATATCTCAAATACACATTAACTAGAAGTATGACCATTTGATCATCATAGCATAAAAAGTACTATGTCTTTATCATGAGTAGGTTATTCAGACACACTGCCAAATGAAAGTTGTATAGGGCTTTTTTGTTTGTTTGTTTTTGCTTTTTGGCCAGTCCTGGGCTTGAGCTCAGGGCCTGTGCACACTACCCTTGGGCTTTCACAAGGCTAGAGTTCTACCACTTGAGCCACAGCACCACTTCCGGCTTTTTTTTTTTTTTTTTATAGCCAGGAATTGAACCTGGATATTCATGCATGCTAGGCAAGCACTTTACCACTAGACCAAACTCCCGGCCTTGAAAGAATTTTTAAAACATGTATTATTTATCTTCAGAGCCAAAAAACAAATATTTGTAATCCTTTCAACAGGGAAAAATGATGTTTAATTCTGAAAGTCAGTGGCTAGAATTCTGAACAAAAATGATTTTTCAACTTAAATAGAATCTATCTTTGAGAAGGTAATAGAATGCCAGAATTGTTTATTTCACATGTAAAAGATTCTCTGTCCCAGAGTCAACTCTGATTCAAAAACTAATTAACTGTGTACATTGTTGAAATCTTTTTCTTTCTTGTCTCATCGTCTTTATACTGTTAGCCTTCATGCTGAAATTTAAGAACACTTTTAGATCCTGTATAATAAAAAAATGAAAAAGACTTGGCATAAAAGCAGTGAAAATGGGCCGGGAGTTTGGCCTAGTGGTTAAAGTGCTTGCCTAGCATGCATGAAGACCCAGGTTCGATTCCTCGGTACCACATACATAGAAAAAAGCCAGAAGTGGTGCTGAGGCTCAAGTGGTAGAGCTCTAGCCTTGAGAAAGTCCAAGGACAGTGCTCAGGCCCTGAGCTCAAGCCCAGGACTGGCAAAAAAAAAAAAAAAAAAAAAAAAGCAGTGAAAATTTAATTGTCAAATTTATTCATTGAGAAATTTTAATCTTTAATATTAGTATCTGAAATATTTTTCATGTTACTGCCTTTAATAAAAAATTCAAAGTGAGTTTACAGGATATTATGATTGTAAACTGAGAAATGAAATTCTACAATGATACTTGACAAATATTTCTCTTTCTAGAGAATTTGTCATTTGTGTTATTTCCTACCCTATCTTTCTGTATTCTTATAGAGCAGGGTTTCTGATACAAGAGGTTTTGAGCATTTGCCGTGCTAAGTTCTTTTTCCTGGGGGAAATTGTAATCTGTATATTCCTAAGTGTTAATCTAAAAGGTAAAATGTACATAATTTTGTCCTTTTGAAAATGTGGGTAATATGCTTTTTTTGTGGCTGTTTGTGGCTGGTGTTGTAAACTTGCTTAAGTTGCATGCTTGGGCTATGACTTTTCTGACAATTTATCTGATTTGTTTGCTGCATTAAACTTGTTTGGGTTTGGGAGGGTAAGAATATTGGACAGTAAATAAAAAATAGCCATTGCTTTTATGTGGTAACTGCATGTTATGTAATGTGAATTTTATTGTTAAATTTTTTAAAACATATGTTTTTATATGAGGTTTAAAAAATCCATATTTTTCATTACTCCTTCCCTAGGTTCTGAGTCTTCTGGTAGTGTAGGGTCATCTACGGGCTCTCTTTCTCACATCCAGCAGCCTCTTCCAGGTACAACTCTCAGCCAGTCTTCTCATGGCGCACCTGTCATCTATCCAACTGTCAGCACTCATAGTTCTCTTTCCTTTGATGGTGGCCTAAATGGGCAAGTTGCATCTCCTAGCACTAGCTTCTTTTTGCTTCCCTTGGAAGCCGCAGGCATACCACCTGGCAGTATTCTGATCAACCCACAAACAGGTTGGTATTCAGAAAAAAGTGTTTGTTTCAGCAGAAATAAGAGGAATTATCTGAAAATTTTTAAAACATATTGTCTATGTATGTGTTCTAAATGTTTTGTTATTGATTAGCATTTGTCTGAGAAATTTAAATATGCTAGAAAATGTTCAAAAGACTTATTTTGGAAAACATTTTTAAGAACAATTAATTTCTGAAAAGGAAAACTTTATTTGATACCACAGCTTTGTTGTAGAGAAACAGTATGTATTTTATGAAAAAGAATTAAGGGGCTGGGAATGTGGCCTAGTGGTAGAGTGCTTGCCTAGCATGAATCCCTCAGTTCTATTCCTTGGTACCACATACATAGAAAAAGCCCCAAGACTGGCAAAAAAATAACAGAATCGAGTAAGCAGCTCTTGATCATTATATAATCATAATAAAGTCTAAAAAATGGACTATCACTAATTGCCCTTCAGAATGTAATAGTGACTGTTTTCATTAATGTAAAATAGGTGGTAGCCAGATACTAGTGACTCATGCCTGAGCTACTCAGGAGGCTGAGATGTAAGGATTGCAGTTCAAAGCCACCCTAGGCAGGAAAGTCCACATACTTATCTTCAATTAAACATCAGAAGTGAGGAGGGAAAAGCTAGGAGACAGTGAGGGAAGGGGACATTGTCCAAAAGGAAATTTACAATCAGGTGCTGGTGGCTCATGCCTGAAATCCTAGCTACTCAGGAGGCTGAGATCTGAGGATCACGATTCAAAGCCAGCCTGGGCACAAAAAGTCTGTAAGACTCTTATCTCCAATTAACCACCTGAAAACTGGAAGTAGTTGGCGCTGTGCCCAAGTGATAAAGTGCTAGCCTTGAGCTGAAGAACTCAGGGTCAGTACCCAGGCCCAGACAGAGTTCAAGCTCCATGACTGACAAAAGAAAAAACAAAAGAAAAGAAAAAGAAATTTACTCCTTACCTGACTTACATAACTGTAACCCCTCACCTTTAGAATACAATTTAAAAAAAAAATTTTCAATCTGAAGTAGAGCTGTAGCTCAAATAGTATAGTGCTAGCCTTGAACATAAAAAAAAAAAAAAACCCTGAGGGACTATGCTCTGGCCCTGAGTTGAAGCCCCAGGATTGACACCAAAAAAGGTAGTGGTGATTATGAACCAATATTGACAATCCATGTGGTATTCCATACACTTAAATACAATAACTACCATGTGTTATATTAAGTATTTATAATTTTTATAACAAGTCTATTAGGTAGATGAAGTCCCCATTTACAGGTAAGGCAATTGATTGTCAAAAAGAGAAGGAAACCATAATCAATACTTTTTGCTGTGTAGTTTGCCATAGAAAATTTAATTTTTTGAAAGAGATCACAGAATATCTTAGACTCTATTCAAAATAACATAGCCATGATATTTGACAAGGAAACAGAAACAGTCTTAGGTCTTTGGATATCTTTTCATACTCTGGTCATAACTACACATATAGAGTTTTAAGACATTTTTAGGATACATTTGGTGATTCATACTAGTTGTTTCAGGTCTGAATTAAATAATATGCTTTTTTTATTGTCAAGTAGTAATTCAACCTTGAGGGGAATTTATGTGGTTCCCAATATTTAGCTGGCAACATGAATGAAACTGCTGGTGATACTTATCTATGTAAAAGAAGATATTATTTAAACAGATCTTTGTATTTGTCCTACTCTTAAGTGATATTCATAGTGTCTCACTTTTTTATAAACAGTACATAGTACAGAAAAATACCAATCATTCAATCTATTATTTTGTTTTTTAAAATCTAGAAAGGTATACAATGTTAACTATAAAGCTGTGTAAAAATATTTTGTTTTGATCCCAATTTCTTGGTTAGTTCTCAAAAATAAAACATTGCATTGTATAATTAGAAGTTTAAAATATGTGTGGAGAGTATTGTACTCAGTTTCTAAAATTATTCATTATCCCTCTTGGTATTTAGCAAATAATAAGAACAGCATCTGGAAAGAGTCAGTACTAAAAATCTCCCTGGTTTTATCTCTTGCTCATTGAAATTTTACAAAGTGGTTTTTACAAATTTACCCACCAAAAGTAATTACTTTCAATTTCTAACAAATTAAACTTGTAAAATAAGGACACTGCCATTTAAATTCACAATTCAAAGCTTGAAGCTGTTAAAGTTTTCATCCTGTGTTTATTTTTAATTGGAATATATGCAGTATGGTCTATAAGTGACACCATTTTCCATCCCCCTTAAAGCTACTGAATAAATTTCCAGTATCCCAAAGACAAGCATTTTCTTTTTGAGCTGAAAATGTTCTTGCCTTACAAGACCACAATCCTGTAACTGAGTATCTTGGGCAAAATTTGTTTTATGACTCAAGATTCTTCAGAAGCTACCTTGATTATAACATTAATTTTGTAGGGTCTGTCTGGGAAAATACACTATCACAAAATATAGATGTAAAGCATTTGAATATTTAACTTTAGGAAACATGAAGGTTGTTGAATAGCTCATGTCAAATCAGTTTCCAAATCAAAGAAAATCTTTTATTCTTTTAATGAGAGTTTCGGAATAGCTGATCGATTTATGAGCGTATTTTATAAATCGTTAATAAAATGACTTATTTCAATCTCTGTTATAAATTGACTTTTCTACTTTTTCAGGTCAGCCCTTCATAAACCCAGATGGGAGTCCAGTTGTGTATAATCCTCCTATGACTCAACAACCAGTTAGAGCCCAAGTGCCTGGACCTCCACAGCCACCTCTGCCACCCCCACCACCTCAACAACCAGCAGCTAATCACATTTTCTCACAGGTATACATATCCATGATTATATAATGCTGTTACCAGCCTTCACATATTTAGGACTAAGTTCACTAATGTAATTTAGATTGCCCAAATAAATATTAAATTTTATGTAGAACTGTTTGAGTTCTCCTTAACAAAAAATTGTTAGATAGGGGTATTCCTAAATTATGGTCTAGAAATTGTAATTTCAAAAAAAATCCATAATGAACTATGACTGGAAGTCTTGAAATTTATTTTAAACTCCTAGCTGATATTCCTGCCACCATTTTAAGTATGGCATCATCAAATACAGAAACAGAAAATGAAGAAACAGTGCCAACAAGTATCCTAAGACAACCATTCATGGTTTCTCAAGTAAACAAATTAATGCCGTGGTAAAAGGTAGAGCAAAGAGCTACACATATACATTTTGACCAAAAGTAAGAATTTTCATCAGGTAAGAGTCTCTAGGTTCCTCATCTGTTTATATATCTGGCCTTCTATTAGTCACTTAATCTGATTGTCATCTGTACAGTTGGTTACGATAATATTTAAGCCAAATACATAGGGTTGGGAAATTAGATGTCACTGTTAGCTTACAGGCAATCAGCTATATTCCCAAGAGTTAGAACTCATTGCCTGACTCATGTAATTGTAATCCATCTGTACATCACATTTATAATAACAATAAAGTAAATTAATATATATATGAAAAAGGCAGTTTTTATTAGGGTTTTTTGTGGCTGTTTGTTTTGCATTTTGTTTGTCTACTGTTGTTATTGTGGCTTTTGCCAGTCCTGGGCTTGAACTCAGAGCCTGGGTACTATCCCTGAGCTTCTTTTGCTCAAGGCTAGCACTCTACCACTTGAACCACAGCGCCACTTCCAGCTGAGGAATCAATCCCAGGGTGTCATGCATGCTAGGCAAGCACCCTAACACTACGCCACATTCCCAGCCCCTTGCTCATTTTTATATAGCATCTTTTTGAGTGCCTCTTGGAAACATGGAAACTTTTCTCTGATATATAAAGTATTTCATTAATAGCTAAGGATTTCTAGTAACTAGTATTTAAGCTTTTAACATGTATTCTTAAAAAAATAATAATAAAAACACTTTAGTTACAAGGAAAATATAAAAGATAAATGTCTATGGATGGACATGTGTCTGTGTTTTGATATGTGTTATTCTTGATGCTATAATAATTAATTGTACCCAAAGGAACTTAAGCCCTAAAACAATATGTAATCATACTTAATCAAATAGATAAATTGCTAATTAGTGTAGGTTCTTACTGTCTGATAATGAATAAAGATTTAGTGTTAGAGCAAAATAGAGCAGCCCCTTCATAACAACCAGGAAATAAAGTTTTGCTCTTGTTAGAAAATTTAATTTGAAATGGCTAGATACCTGTTTTCATTAGTCTAATTTTTTAAACATTTTTATCACAAATACTCTACGAAATGAATTTAGGCATAAGTATGTTTTCACATTTTACTGTGTACAGTTTCATTTGGTATTTTTATCGTTTTCTATAATGCTGTATTTTAAATTACTTTTAAAATGTTGTTTAATCTATTGCCCAAAATGTGTCAATTTCCATTTATGCATTTCTCTAACATTTTATTCTGACATTAACACTTGTTTGCCCACCTGTTATTCCTTAGCCTGTTCGTCCTCTGCAGTCCTCTTCTCAGCCTGTTCAGTGCTCTACAGCCCCTTACCCATCCCCGCTCCTGCCAGTCTCACCCACCCAGCAGTACTCCGTGGTACTATATCTCTATTGACCTCCTGGTTGTTTTTGTGGGTAGATGTGTGATGAATGCTTAAGAACGTGATCAGTGTGATGTGATCTTTTGTGACTTTTTTTTCTTCAAGTCAGCTGCGTATGTAACAGAAGTGTTTTCTGATCCACATTAGTAATAATTTTCTTCCATAAAGCTAGTTTTATTAGCTTATTATTTATAGTCACTGTTTATACCCTAATCTTTTCTGCTTTTTCTAACTAAGATACCCTTCAGATTGCCTGTTTTGACTTGAGATGTTTTAGCTACTTTTCCATGGCAGCTTCCATATAGGGTCAAATTTCTATTCTCTCTGTCCAGTAGGCTTAGTAACAGTTATATTAGATAAATTGTAGCTTACATCTACAAAGTAGAATAATACTTTATTTTTATTTTTATTCTTTTTTTTTTTTTTTGCCAGTCCTGGGCCTTGAACTCAGGGCCTTGGCACTCTCCTTGGGCTTTCTCAAGGCTAGAGCTCTACCACTTGAGCCACTGCATCATTTCTGCTTTTTTTCTATTGATGTGGTACCGAGGAATCGAACCCGGTTCTTCATGTGTGCTAAGCAAACACCCTACCACTAGGCCATACTTCCAGCTATACTTTCAAAGATCTTTAGATGTTGAATTTCAGGCTAAAATAGTGGTACCTTCTTTCATACAAAATATGCCCCAAGTTATAACTCAGAAGGATATCAGAGTCATGCTACCGTGTGTTGGCTGTGTGACCCCGAAACAATATAAAATACCTTTCCTTAGTACCCATTCTGAACTAGGTGGTAAAAAACAGTAATGTATGGGTTGGGAGTGGCCTGGTAATAGTGTGGTCACCTAGCATGCATGAAGCCCTGGGTTTGAATCCCTGGAACCACATACACAGTAAAAATCACGAAGTGACACTGTGGCTCAAGTGGCAGAGTGCTAACCTTGAGAAAAAGTGTCCAAAACAATGCCCAGGCCCTCAGTTCAAGCTCCAGGACTGGCAATGGTTTGATTTTTCAGCTGTGGCAGTCTTAACTTGAAATAATTTTCAAAAATCACTTACAGCCTGAACAAAAAAGAAATTATGACAGTATGAAGAAGGTTTAAAAAATTGAGCAAAGAATAGCAAAAATTATCTCATATATTTGGAAATTTCCAATGGAATAAGAAATTTATGAAGGTGATTCTAGGATTAATATGTGGTTATAGAATCTTTCTCTTTTTATAATTTTTGTTCTTTGTGCTTTTGCTTTGATGTAGCAGTTTTTTTGTTGGGGTTTTGGGGGGGTTGTTTTGTTGTGTTTTGATAGATCATGGGGCTTGAACTTGGCCTGGGTACTTGGCCTGGGTGCTGTCCTTGAACTCAAGGCTACCACCCTACCCCTGGGCCTGGGAATTGTCCCTGAGCTTTTCAGCTCTGGGCTACCACCCTACCATGGAGCCACAGCCCCACTTCCCGTTTTCTAGGGGTTAATTGGAGATAAGAGTCTCTGGTCCTTTTGGTCCATTTGTGCCCTAGCTGGCTTTGAACCTTGATCCTCAGATCTCAGCCTCCTGAGGAGCTAGGATTACAGGCGAGAGCTACTGCACCCAGCCTTGAGGTAGTCTTTTGTTTGGTTGTTTTTTTTTGTTTGGGGGAAGGGGGCTTGAATTGGCCTGGGCACTGTCCCTGACTTCTTTTGCTCAAGTGAGCCATAGCACAAATTCTGGTTTTCTGGTGGTTAATTGGAGATAGAGTATCACAGACTTTACTCCCCTCAGTCCTCTGACCAACTTCTTATTAGCTAGGACTTTGTACATGCTAGGCAAATTCTGAACCTCTTGAACTATTTTCCAAATATGAATTTAAAAAAATTTTGGAACATGTTACTTAGTAACCTGTTAACTACTAGTTAACTAGTAGAATTTTTTTTTTTTGTCATGGTACTTGAACTCTGGGCATGGGCATTGTCCCTGAGCTCTTCAGCTCAAGGCTACCCCCCTACCCCTTGAGCCACAGTGCTACTTCCAATAGTTTAGTTTTTTGTTTTGTTTTGTTTTTGAGGTACTTTGCTTTGTTGTTGTTTTTTTTTTCTTTTTCTTTTAAAACTCATTTGTGTTAATTTGTTATACTGGAGTATATCGCTAAGTCTTTTGCGGAAAAGTAAGCCAAGTCATTAAGTCAAGCTTACCTTTTCAGACATTTAACATTTTTTTTTTTTTTTGCTAATCCTGGGCCTTGAACTCAGGGCCTGAGCACTGTTCTTGGGCTTTCTCAAGGCTAGACCTCTACCACTTGAGCCTCAGCACCATTTCTGGCCTTTTCTATGTAAAGGTGGTACCGAGGAATCGAACCCGGGTCTTTGTGCATGCTAGGCAGGCACTCTACCACTAAGCTAAACTCCCAGCTCGACCTTTAACTTTTTTAAAGCCTTAATTTACTTGTAAAACCAACAGATTCCAGAAACTGCTGGCATTATCAACTTCGATCTGACAACTTGATTTCAACTTTTCAAGCTGCTCTTTTCATTGTAGACCTTTGTTACAAAAAGACATACATGTTGTCAGTCTATAGGTCTCTGGAAGTAGGGTAATTTCTGTCTTATGACTGTGCTGTCAGATCAGTATTGTTTTTCTAGACCAATAAAAGCCTATACTTACCCTAGAGTCAAAGCAACATTGAGCTGTGGAAAACTATTGCTTTCATTATATTTATCCAGCCTCAGTAGCATTAAGAAAAAACAGAATTTATGGGCACATTATCTTTGAGAGATTAGAATAAGGAACTGTTTGGTTGAATTTTGATTATAAGGGATACAGAAATGCAGAGAAATGAAATCCTACCTTTTGGGAAGGGAAGAAATAGTCTAAGGAGTAATTATCACCTTCTTTTGCCACTCCTTGAACTTGAACTCAGGGCCTGGGCACAGTCCTTGAGCTTTCTCAAAGCATAGCACTCTACCACTTGGGCCACAGCACCACTTCCAGCCTTTTCTGTATATGTGGTAACCAAGGAATAGAACCCAGGGCTTCACGCATGATAGGCAAGCACTCTACCACTAGGCAAAACTCTCAGCCCCAAATGATCACTTTTTATTATGTAATCTTTGATATCCTTATAGAAAAAGTTAATTATGGAATAAAAAATTTCCCATTTTACTTTCAGATCATAATTACATTTAATTATATTTATATAAATGTAGCCTGATCTGTCTGCATGCTATCATTTCAATTAAGTATATTTTCTAAATATGTTATAATAGCAATTCAATATTCCTGTTTTTCTGTCTTAGAACTTTTTGTTGAACCTGGTCTTCTGTTACAGCTTATCTGTTATATGTGCAGATGATACTATTTATTGCAACTCAGTAAAATATATATGTAAATACTTTCTAATAAATTTGGTTTACGTTTCAAAGGCTTATTGATTAACTATTTTTCCCTTTTTTTTTTAGCAGGATAACCTTGGTTCTCAATTCAGCCACATGAGTCTTGCCCGCCAGCCATCTGCTGATAATTCTGACCCTCATGCCACAATGTTCCAGTCCACTGTTGTTCTTCAGTCTCCCCAACAGTCTGGTTACATCATGACAGCAGCACCCCCACCACATCCTCCTCCACCTCCTCCTCCCCCACTACCTCCTGGGCAACCAATTCCTTCAGCTGCCTATCCTGCCTCTGCTCATCCTGTTAGCCAGCCTGTGCTCCAACAACAGGGATATATTCAACAGTCTTCACCACAGGTATGTGTCTTTTCATCTTTCCTTCCTCATAGGAGCCTCTCATTTAAGGTCAGTTTTAACTTTAAAGACCTTATTTTTATATATCTTTTTTTTTTATTTTGGTGGTTGTGGGACTTGAACTCTGGGCTTGGGCGTTGTTCCTGTGCTCTTCAGCTCAAGGCTACTGCCCTACCCCTGAGCCACAGTGGCACTTCTGGTTTTCTGGTGGTTAATTGGAGATTAGAGTCTCAAGTACTTTGGTGCCTCGGCTGGCTTTGATCTCAGCCTTCTGAGTAGCTAGGATTACTGACATGTGCCACCACACTCAGCCTTATTTTTATATTCTTATGGATAGAATTTTACAGAAGTCTTTAAGTTTTCTTACTCTTAGAAGATTTTTCAAGCATACACTGGAAAAACACAACAAGTTAACACTTCACTTATATGATTAAAGTATGTGAACATTTATATTCTCTCTTACTCTGAGAGGTGTGGTTTTATTTTGTTGTTATTAGTTTGGGGTTTTTTATTATTATTATTATATTCTGTCTTAAACTCAGACTCAAACATTGTCATTCAGCTTTCTTACTCATGGCTGGTGTTCTACCACTTGAACCACACCTCTTTTTTTTTTTAACTGATCCTGGAGCTGGAATTATGACCTGGGTGCTATCCCTGAGCTTTTGTGCTCAAGGCTAGGCACTATACTATGTGAGCCACCTGTCTACTTCTGGCTTTTTGCTGGTTAATTGGAATTAAGAGTCCCTGCCCTGGCTATCTTCAGATCATCATCCTCAGATCTCAGTCTCCTGAGTAGCTGTGATTTCAGATGTGAGCCACAGTGCCTCTGGCATTTAAGCTACTGGGTTAGTTCACTGTAGTTTTAAGTTTCTTTGTGGTATTCTGTTGGACTCTCTCCCTCTCCTGGACTACCTCTTTGTGACCCAGACTGTATGGGAAGATTTCACAACTTTCCTAGGTTGTGATTACTCCTCATGCCCAAGTTCCCACAGTTACTGGAAACCTAGTCTTCTATTCTCACCCTCCAGGATAGAACAACAGACTATCTTTCTTTACCACAGCTACCCTACCTCAGCAATTAGTTTCTGCCTCATGAATCCCTACAGTAGGATTAGAGCTTTTAGGATGTTTGGGGTTGTCCTAGAATCTATAGGACCATATGATTTATCTTGAAATATGCTTCCTCTCCTCCTACCAAGGATCCAGGGAACAGGCTCGGAGCTACTTTTTCCTGTTGGGTTTGTTTCTCTGTAGTTTACTGCCCCTCCCAACTCTCCTTCATAGTTCTTGGTTCTCTTCCTTTCTCTTCAGAAAGTTGTCCTTTTTGTGTGTCACTAGATTCTTATAGTATGAAAGTGACAGATGCTTCTACTCTGCCAGCATGTCCCATTGCCTCCTCCTTAATTTGCTGAGACTGTTCACAATGCAAAGGTTTTTAGAACGGTTTTTTCTGTATCTACTGAAATAATACTGTTTTTTCATATTTATTAATAAAATCATGTTGACTGACTTTTCAAAACATTTTATTTTAAATTGATATAATTGTATATATTATGGAGTTGAATATATTTCTACACATGTTAGTAATGTAATTTATGTATCTATAAATAGACATTTATTGTTTCTTTGTTTTGGGAACACTCAAAATGCTTTCTGGTAGCTATTTTGGTGGTACTAATGTTTGAGCTCAGGGATTCACATTTTACTAGACAGGGGCTCTGCCATTTGAGCCATGCCTTACTTGTTGATGCTGATTGACTTAAGGTTTAATTGAACTTTTAATTTCCAGAACATAACCTCACTTGGAAGTGATGTTATGATTTTCATGTCTTGGTAGACTAGCTTTTTAGATTTGTTAAAGAGTTTTTCTTTAGGCTTGGAATGTGCCTTAGTGGTAGAGTTCTTACCTAGCATATATGAAGCCGTGGGTTCAATTCCTCAGAAAAGGCCCTAAGTGGTGCTGCGGTTCAAATGGTAGAGTGCTAGCCTTGAGCAAAAGCAGCTCAGGGGGCTGGGAGTTAGGCCTAGTGGTAGAGTGTTTGCCTAGCATGCACGAAGCCCTGGGTTTGATTCCTTGGTACCCCATACACAGAAAAGGCCAGAAGTGGTGCTGTGGCTTAAGTGGTAGAATGTGAGTTTTGAGGAAAACCTAAGGATCGTACTTAGGCCCTGAGTTCAAGCCCCAGGATTGGCAAAAACAAAGAACAAAAACAGCTCAGGGACAGTGTCTCGATCCCATGACGGGCCAGAAAAAACATTTTACTGTATATGTTCATGAAAGATGTTATTCAGTCATTTGCATGTAACATCTTTGGTTGTAGTATTTGAATAATACTGGCCTTAATTGAATTGGAGTTTGTTCCTTTTCCCTTTTTTCAAAAAGAATTGGAGTAGGAATGATGCTATTTCTTCATAAATGTTTTGCTCAAATTTACCAATGAATTTATCTGTACCTGCAGTTTTGTTTCAGCAGTTATTAACATATCCAACTTGTTTAATTCCACTTACCTATTTATTTTTATCAAATTTGTTAAATTTGTGCCCATTTAATTTCTACTGTGATTTGTTGAAATTTTAATTTCAGTAGTTTACCATCTAGAAGGTATTGCTCTTCAATTCTTTTTATCTTTTTTGTTTCCTTTTTTGTTTTTGTTTTGCCAGTCCTGAGGACTGAACTCGGACTGAGCACTGTCCTTTGGGCTTTCCTTAAGACTAGTGCTCTACCACATGAGCCACAGTACCACTTCTGGGTTTTCTACGTATGTGGTACCAAGGAATCAAACTCAGGTCTTTGTGCATGCTAGGCAAGCACTCTACCTCTAGGCCAAACTCCCCGCCATCCTTTATTACGGTTGAACTCAGGCTCTCCAACTTGCAAGGCTGATGCTCTGCCATTTAAGACAAACCTATAGCCTAGCCTTTTTTTTTCCGATGAATATTATTGTATATGATTGGATGAATGTAATCGTTGAGCATTTTTGTTACTCTTCTAAGAGTATCCTCCTTGTGTACTATGTGTGAATGTCTAGAGTCCTATATAATTTATCATGTGCCTGGTGTATTTTAGATCTAGCTTCCCCATATGAGAGAGAAAATATATACTGTTTGTCTTTCTCAGCATGGCTTACCATACTTCATGTGATTTGTTTGACCATCCATTTCCCTGCAAATGACATAATATTTTTCTTTTTATAGACTGGCTTGTTACTAGTTATTTTTGAAATGGAGCCTAGCAAAATTTTCTACCCAAGCCCCATAAGAACGATACTTCCTCAAGACCTCAGCCTCATGAGTAGCTGGAATTACAGGCCTGAGTAGCTGGAATTACAGCACCTGGCTTTAATTCTTCATAATAAAAATTTCAGTCTCTTTATTAGTTAAGATAGTGGTTTATCAGCTCTTTAGATGTTTTTTTGTTTATGTTTTGTGTTTTGAACTCTGGGCTTCATACTTAAGAAGGCATTCTAAGCACTAATGGCTCACAGCTAATTTTAGCTACTGAGGAGGCTGAGATCTGAGGATCACAGTTCAAAGCCAATCTAGACAGAAAAGTCCCTGTTAGACTCTTCTATCTCCAGTTAACCACTCAAAAACCAGAAGTAGAGCTGTGACTCAAAGAGCATTAGCCTTGAATAAAAAGAGCTCAGGGACAGCACCCAGACCAAGGGGGGAAAAAAGGCACTCTATCACTTAAGGATGCCTTACATTCTCTCTGTTTCTCTCTTACATGTTATCAATCTTTTGTCGGGTTCCTTACATACTTACTATTCTAATTTTCATTAGAAGTATGGTGGGCATGATGATTCTTGCTTGTGATCCTCCAGTTATTCTGGAGGATATCAGTTCATAACCAGACCAGACAAAAATTTAGGTAGACCCCCATGTCAACCAACAAGGTGAGCATACTAGTACATATCTATTGTCCCAACTCTGCAGGAGGCATAAATGGGAGAATTGGAATTCTCCAAAGCAAGTCTTTGGCAGAACACAAAACCCTGTATAAGAATGTAAAGCAAAAATGGACTAGAGGCATTGCGCAAGAGGTATATCACCTGCCCTTGCCCATCAAGCACAAAGCCCTGAGTTCCAACCCCAGTATGAAATACTAATGCAATAATACATTGAGCATTAAAATTGATAAGGTTATATTTCTACAGTAAATGATATTCTGCAGTTCAATTGAATGAGCTAGGCATCCGTAGTTCAACAAATGTCTCAAAACCAATGTTAATTGCAAAATAAATTTTGTGAAATTATATATATTAAAGCACTGTGAATATAATTTTTGAGTAATCAGTAGTACATATATGTGTACTATGTGGTAGAAGTTGAAACATTTGCAGAAATGTTATATACCAGGGGTATATACCAGGGTACGATTTTTCTTTTAGGATAATTTTTATTTATAAAAGGCAAAATAAAGGAATTAGAATGGACCTATACCTATTTCAGCATTGCTCAGTTTGAATCTGAAACATGGTAAGAAAATCTAATCATTATTGTAAATGTAGTTAAATCTTCCTCTGTGTAACTCATATAAGCTAATTTTTTTAAAGGCAAGAAAATAGCTACATATTTTTATTGGGCACATTAGTAGATACTTTTAGTCAGTCAGTCTTGGTTTTTGAACTCAGGAAATAAGCACTGTCTCTGGAGTTTTTTCCACTCGAGGTTAGTGCTCTACAGCTTTGAGCTGTAGTGCCACTTCTAGTTTTTTGATGGCTGATTGGAAATGAATCACTTTCCTGCCCAGGCTAGCTTTGTAACCACATTCTCATATCTCAGTCTCTTAAATAGCCAGGATTACAGGCCTGAGCCACAGGTGACCAGCTTAGTATAGACTTCTTAAACCATACTGCTTAGTAATTTTTCAAGGATCAAGGTTATATTTAAAAAGAAAATTTGTTTTCAGGTAGATTGTGCTAAAGGGAATTGTTATTCTTTAAACTGTGATCTTCTCCCTTCCCTCCCAAAAAATTAACTTTTGTCTTTGGTGTTTATGATCCTAGATGCCAGCCTGTTATTGTGCTCCAGGCCATTTTCACTCCAATCAGCCTCAGTATCGCCCTGTCCCTTCTATCCATTACAGTTCACATGTAAACCAACCACTGCCACAGCCTGCACAGCAGTCAGGTGAGTCATGTTTCTGATACTATATATTCTTATGTGCACATTGTTTTTGTTCATCTTTATTTCAGTGTTAACATTAAGATATTGCAATACTCAACATTTGAGATCTTATATTATGCATGCATATAAATATGCAAGCTAGTGAGATGGAAAGTTTGGATGAATTTTAGGGCTCTGCAGAAAACTTGATATTGTCAGAACCAGTATGTTAAGACACTACCGGGCAAATAGTAATAGTATGGTAAACAGATGCCTAGTTCTCAACTGTCATGGTAGTGAAAGCACTGATAACCCACTTGTGATAATAGTAGGAAGAGGCAAGAACAAAATGTCTTTCTGAATGGTTAAACTGAAGCAAAAAAGCCAAGAGTTTTAGAGAGCTTGTCACTATTATTATAGGAGCTAAACATATTTGACTAAGACTATTGTTTCCACTTTTGCAGTTTTCTACTCTTGGTAATGATTTAACTCTACTTCATTTCTCACATCTGAGGAGAAGTGAGTGCTCTTCATTCTTGCTGGTGCATTATCCAGTTATCATTGTTATTCACTAATTTTCTTCAGCAGCTAAGAGTTGTACTTAGCAGTACCTAGTGTAACTCTGCCGTGGAACTTGCTAGTTCTTAATCTATGCCCTTGGGAGTTGTCTTGCACTATGTATGCAGGTTTTTCTCTTTTTCTGTATGGGTATGTTCTTCCAAAGGATATTGAGTACAAACATTGACCATTTTAGTAGAGCTGTAATTGATCCTCTCTCAAATAATGACATTTAGCATCAGGTATACCTTAAGTTTATAATATATCCATGTCAAGCAAAATAAACTAGGCAGGCACGGCTCATGCTTGTAATCTTAGCTACTCAGAAGGCTGAGATATGAGGATTGTGGTTCCAAGCCAGCCCAGGTAGGAAAGTCTGTCACTTTATCTTCAATTAACCACCCAAAATCCAAAAGTAGAGGATTTGTACTTGAATTGTAGAGTAGTAGACCTGAGTTAAAAAGTCAAGGGAAAATACTCAGTTACTGAGTTTAAGCTTCACTATTGACATTTATGCACCTGCACACGTGTGCAGGCGCGTGTGCGGACACACACACACACACACACACACACAACCTAATGTGTTCTCTCTTATTTGCAAAGACAACAAAAGTTGTTCCTTTTTTTTTTTGTGGTGCTAGGATTTGAACTCATGGCCTTAAGGTTAGTAAGCTGAGTCCAGCCCAGAAGTTATCTTTTATATGTGGGAAAATTGGTCATGATATTCCTCCTTGGTGGTGTTATACTATTGTTTTGGTGTAATAAAAAATTATTTATTTTTTAGGCAGGCATAGTGCTACATGTCTATTACCCTGCAGTTTGGGAGGATAAAATATAAAGATCACAAGTTCAAGCTAACCAAAGCAATATAGCAAGACTGTCTCATATAACACACAAACAAAAACAATAAGTTCCGTTAAAAGAGAGAAAGTGGTGTGGTGGCTCATACCTGTAATCCTAGCTACTCTGGAGGCTGAGATCTGAGGATCACATTTTAAAGCCAGCTCAGGCATTAATGTCCACAAGACTCTTATCTCCAGTTAACCACTAGAAAAATGAAAGTGGTGCTGTGGCTCAAGGGATAGGATGGTAGACTTGAGCTAAAGAGCTCAGGGACAACGCCCAGAACCAGTGGTAGGGTGGTAGCCTTGAGCTGAGTTGCTCAGGCCCAGAGTTCAAGTACCACAACCCACCAAAAAAAAAAAAAGAGAGAGAAAATTTTAATTTATCTGTTTTCCTGGGCCTTGCTGATTGACTTTTCCTATTGTTTATGTCTAACTTTTTGTCTTATAATAGATAATATCATGGTGATTAAAAAACCAAATTTAACCTTTCACTACTCATTTAAATACCTCGTATATGACTAATTAATGTGGTTTATTATTGCATACTGTTAATGAGGCAAGCAGTGATCTATTCTGCACTTTATAGGCATTTTAGTTTTTTCTTTTCTGTGGTAAAATATATTTTTCAAGATCAAAATAAAGACATTTAATCACAATTTGGAACTAATGTGCTTATATAAATGCATCTCTACAAACAAATATTTTCATTTAATGGAGCACAATTTAAAACTCCCTATACCAGTCCCAAAATAACTATATGACATATAGCATGTATTTATCATCAGTAATATTTCTAACTATGGGTTCTTTCTAATGCTAGTTAGTGGGGAAAGAAAAAGAAACAGAAAGCTAGGTTACATCTGGATAATGCAGGTACAAAAAAGAAAATTGTGTTTTGAATCTTTTTTTTTTTTTTTACATATTTGACTCTAGGTTAATTACAATACTTTCAGAACCTGAGATTGTCTTTTCCATTTTTTCAGATATTATTTGTGTCTCATTCAATTAGAAAAATTAAGAGAAATTTTCAAAGTATGTGAAAGGGAAACAATTTTTATAGTTATCTAATGTCTGTTTTTATTAAATACATTACAGAAAAATATGCATTTGTCTTGATGGAAAAGCAAACACAATTAAAAATAAGGCAGTTTTCTGTTTCTAATTTTGTTTTCTTAGTGATTAGTAGCAATCAGCCCTAGTAACTTCCATTTTCATCTGCAAATATACTTTCTGTATTTTCCTTTCTTGGATTTCTTTCCCATCATATTTTCTTACATTCCACCATTTCAGTCTGATCAAAATAATAATTTCATCATATCCCTTACTTTTTTTTGCATACAACAACTTTATACTCTACAAAGTACAAAGAAGTATATTGCTTTTGTTATATAAAAGAGTGGAACTAATTATTTTGGCCAAATAAGAAAAACACTGGTAAATTGGAACAAATATTCTTCATTGTAGAACAAATAGTGCCCAAATATTTATATGTAGTTTTAAAAAAAAGTTTATCCTTATTAACAAAACTCTTCTTAGACCAATTAGAATATGACAGTAGAAAATACAAATTTTTCTTTCTTTCTTTCTTTCTTTCTTTCTTTCTTTCTTTCTTTCTTTCTTTCTTTCTTTCTTTTTTTTTAATTTGCCAGTCCTAGGGATTGAACTCAGGGCCTGAGTGCTATCCTTGGGCTTTCCTCAGCCTAGCACTCTACTACTCAAGCCACAGCATCAATTCCAGCTTTTTTCTGTGTAGGTGTGATCGAGGAATTGAACCTAGGGCTTCATGGATGCTAGGCAAGCACTCTACCAGTAGGCCACATTCCTGGCCCAGAAATACAAAATTTTCTGTTACATTTCACATTTTAGTTTGGGGAAAGTTTAG
Source organism: Megascapheus bottae (assembly GCF_031878675.1). Lineage (NCBI taxonomy): Eukaryota > Metazoa > Chordata > Mammalia > Rodentia > Geomyidae > Megascapheus > Megascapheus bottae. The sequence continues at coordinate 40,700,963 of NC_143520.1, read as the reverse complement.
AAAATTTCTCAATGATAAAATGATTTGGTCCTCTATCCTTGTGTGTGGGAGTGAACCATAAGATTGTGTAAATCCCAGCTGGGCTTCGTGGCTCTTGCCTGTAATACTAGCTACTCAGGAGACTGAGATCTGAGGATCAAGGTTTAAAGCCAGCCCTGGTACAAAAGGACCTAAGACTCTTATCTCCAATTAACCCGAGAAAATGGAAAGTGGGGATTGGCTCCAGGATATCATGGTAGCCTTGAGCTGAAAGAGCTCAGAGACAGTGCCCAGGCCTAGTTCAAGCCAAGTGCCCCACAAAAAAAAAAAAAAAAAAAAAAAAAGATAGTGTGAATCACAGTTGACAAAGAGTAGAAATTCTAGCCATATGAACTTTTTTTTTTTTTTGGCCAGTCCTGGGCTTGAGCTCAGGGCCTGAGCACTGTCCTTGGATTTTTCTCAAGGCTAGAACTCTACCATTTGAGCCTCAGCAACACTTCTGGCTTTTTTCTGTGTATGTGGTACCGAGGAATCGAACCCCGGTCTTCGTGCATGTTAGCCAAGCTATGCCAAACTCCCGGTCCCTAGCCATATGAACTTTATATAAGATATGTGAAAGAACAACAAACTAAATCACAGTCCTGATGCCCCTAAATTATATTTTAAATATTACTACTGTTATCATTTTACTCACTTGCAAAGTATGATCATTTTACTGTTAATATCTTTGATAGAATCCTGTAGTTTTTTGTTTTATTTTGTTTTTTGTTTTGTTTTGTTTTGCCAGTCCTGGGGCTTGAATTCATGGCCTGGGCACTGTCCTTGAGCTTTCTCAAGACTACCACTTGAGCCTCAGCACCACTTCTGGTTATTTCTGTGTATGTGATACTGAGGAACTGAACCTGGGGCTTCGTGCATGCTAGGCAAGCACTCTACCACTAGGCCATGCTCCTGGCCCTGGATTTTAAAATTTTAAATTTCATGATTCTAGCCAGCACTGGTGGTAAGGCATCACCGTTATCCTAGCTACAGGAGGATGAGATTTGATAACTCAGTTGAAAGCCAGCCCAGGCAGGAAAGTCAGTGAGAATCTTACCTCCAGTAACCAAAAAACTAGAAGTTGAGCTGTGGCTCAAGTGGTAGAGCACTAGCCTTTGGTAGAAGCTGAATGACAGTGCCCAGGGCTTGAGATGAAGCCCCAGGATTAGCAAACAAAAGAAGAAAAAAATTCAGAATTATAGTGGTACTTGTTAGTCATTTTCTGTTCAGGAAAGATGAATATTAGAGAATAGGTTTTCAGTGGCTTAGCAGCTTACTGTCAGTAACTGGAGTCATGTGGAAGACCCAATACCAGTTGCAATAATAAAGATGTATTAACCCATTCTCACAATGTGCAACTTAAATACTATAACATACAGCATGCGAGGCGTTTGATACACTGCTTCTTCAGGTAGTACAATGTAAAGATTCTGGGTTTATAAAACCCTGGCTCTTTGATATGTAGCTGCTTTTCTTCTTACAACTCTTTTGAAAAGTTTGCAGCTTCACCCATATATGTTAAGTATTTGACATTAATTGGCCTTGTTCCTGAGCTGTTGGATTCGGGGCCGTAGCACTGTCTGAGAGGTTTACATTTCTCACAGTGAACCGGTCTCTTTTTCAGCTGCTTCCTGGCTTCTTTTTACTCAGGTTTCCACAGCTTTTGTTTATTTTTTTTTTACCTTTTTTATTTTTACTTTATTTTTTTTGCTTTTTTATTTAAAGTTTCATTATGTTGTATTAAAGTGTTAGCATTATTTTATTTTTTTTATTAATTGCAATTGCCTTTAATCATGCATCATACTCAGAAATAAGGATTTTGAATTTAATCGACAGGCTTGGCTAGCTAAAATCAACTTTCTAAAACTGAAAACTATTGCTCTCATTTCCTTTGCAAAGCATATTTAGAGGGCAAAGTTAGTTTAAGCTTATCTTTAAAAACAAATTGCAATATCTTAAGGCTGCCAACCCCATTAACGGAAGTCGGAATTCTCTTTTTATTCATTAAAGCATGCCTTTAAATGGGCCTATTAAATGTATATAAATTTGAAGCATATTCATTGGGATTCATTCACATTCATCTCAAGTAGGAACTGCCAGGACAAGGTTAATAGTTTCTTTATTGATAATTTTTGACCCAAGTAATAGGAATTTTGTTTGAAATACTAAGTGATAGCCCTGGCTGTCCTTATTTTCTATGAATTGTGTAAGCATTTCTTAGCATTTCTCTGTGTGACCAATGCAGATTCAAAATTATGTGATACCTATAAATCCACATATTTCCCATTTCCATTCTCCATTAATCTGCCATCATCGAAATCTGGATCCAAATATATTTGGTAAGTACCCGTAGGTTTCCATAAATTATATACTTTTTAAATAGGATAGTCATTTTAAATAGCCAGGAGCTATAATCTCTGTGTAGTTGTTTTTACTAGAATTGTTTGTTTATATTTATTTCAGGCTCAAAAGTAAGAGAACAACCAAGAGTAACAAAGAAGGAAAAATAGGGCAGAATGGTAACTCTGTCTCCTCCCAAAGACACCTTAGGAGCTAGCCTTCGCTGGGTTTGGCCTGAGCACCGTAATAGTGCCACAGAAAATATAAGCTTGGAAGTTTGATGATTTGTTCACAGATGCTTTCTTTCAAATACATTTTTGTTTAGCAAGATATCTCCTCTTTAGTTTTACAAAAGTCTGCTACCTTCACAATGCTTTTTTATACAAGTTCAGTCTTGAAAATTTTTAGTAGTACTGTTATGGGAAATTAGATTTGTGGCTAGTCTGACTAAGCAGTTCTTCAGTTCTTTTTATTATCTTTTTATCTTTCTGATTGTTATCCATGTGTATTGTTAAGAATGCTTTCCTTTAACACAATAGTTAGTTCAGATCCCTAGATAAAATAAAAATAGCCTCTGTAACACTTTTCTGCTGAGTACTGTTTCTTTCTTGCTCTCTTCTCTGTTGAAATGAAATGAGTTAAACATAGAATATTCTTTGGAGCCCTCCAGGGAAATATCTGAACTACCAGTTTATATTGTCCTCGTTCTCTCAGCTTGAAGAAATGATTGCACTTTCCTCTGAAAGTGCTAGAAGAAATGGGATAATATCTAGCAGTGTATTCTTTTAACAAAGATGAATGGTAATGATCATTAAAACATCTTTATTGAGATCTGGATATTAATTTTGTTTGTAATCACTTAATATTGGCATTTCTTGCTTTGCAAAGTAGTTGTCTGCCTGCAGGGTTAATACAAATTTATATAAAGGATAGCCTATCACCTCTACCTTCCAGGTAAAACATAGATATGTCACTAAGACATTCTTTTTTTAAAATACAGTTTTTTAATGCTGATATGCTAAAATGTATTTTTTAATGAAGAAAGAATAATTTACTTATAAGCAAATTTGTAATATATATTTTGTTGATACTGGGGATACTTTTGTGGCACTTTTTAAACCTAAAATGGTACTTTTCATTCTCTAGAAATCTATTTCTCTTTCCTAATCCTCAACCTTCTCCCTCTCTTCCAGATCATTGGATTTTTTTCTCATACTTGGCAGTCTTCAGACTATGCTTTTGAAACTTAATAAGAACTATATACTCATCTTCCTTTTGTTTAAATAATTAGATAAGGGATCTGAACCACAGGGCTACTTCTCTTACAGGTGTTACTTATTTTATACTTTGCTCAGTAGTCAGACATTCCTTCATTTGAACAAAAGTTCCAAGGACATTTACAGCAAAAGAAAAAAAAATACTTTCCTTTGATCATATAAACCTTTTTAAGCAAATTCACATAAAGTGAGGCATTGCTTATAATTGATTTTGTATTGATATGACGCTATTTTATTATTTTTGCCACATAAATCACAGTAAGATTCTTTATGTGATTGACATAGAATGAGATTATGGGACAAAGTTTATCTGTAGTGAGTTCCAATTAAATATTTCTCATTTTGCTTGTGAGAGTATTAATTTTAACCATAATATATCCCACAGTCTGCTTGCTTCAGAGAAATTTAGTCCAACAATTTTAATAATGTGCTGCTCTTAAAAGAGCATAATACAAAATTATATACTTGTTAACCAGTTCCTGAGTTGTTTGGTTGTTAAAGTTATTGGAATGAGTAATCAGGCATCATTATGACGTCTAGAAAAACAACGCAAATACCTGTCCTAATGCCATTAACTTCCCTCCAGGTGCTTGTCATATAAAGCATGAACTAATGGCTCTTTTAGCTATGATGGTAAGCAAAAGGTTCTCTGTTCCTGCTTGCTCTAATATATTTCAAAACTGGTAGGTTTTTCTGCCTCAAGAGTAAACATGACTGAAAAGCTACTCAGGAGAAAAAAAAAACATTGCTTCACAGAACTTGAAGACTTGATACATGAAAGAGAACAGCTCTCCTTGCATACAAGGTGTTCAGGTTAAAACTGGCATTGCCCAACTAGGTAAAGTCTAATTTCTTGACATAACAGCTTGACTTGATGGAGAAGACAGCCAACAACTGTAAAAATTGTTCTAAAACTATCTTCTTTAAACTCCTCTGGAACATGGCAAGAGTGTATATTTTGAGCAAAAGCAGCCTCTGAGACAAGACACAAAAGCTAAAGCCCAAAGAGGAACATTGGAGATTGTCATGAAGTCTGAGAGACACCTAACTGTGGGACATGGAGCCTGATATATACATCATCATTTGAACCTTCCCTTGCCAATTGCTTTATACACTGATGTAGAATCATAATAAGACAGGAAGTATACCTTTTTTTTTTTCTTGCCAGTCCTGGTGCTTGAACTCAAGGCCTGAGCACTGTCCTTGGGCTTTCTCAAGGCTAGAGCTCTGCCACTTGAGCCCACAGCACCACTTCTGGCTTTTTCTGTGTATGTGGTACGAAGGAATCGAACCCCGATCTTCGTGTGTGCTAGGCCCAGGAAGTATAACTTTTAAATACATAGGTCATAAATGGTGCATCTTGGAGTAGTGGTCAAAACAACTGAAGGAAAATTCTTTCCAAGGAAAAAACAGGCCATTTGTATAAACTTTTACGCCTGGGGTTTTTTTGTTTGTTTGTTTGTTTATTTTTGCCTATAAGTTCATAGAATTTCCATCTGAACTAAATACTTGACTCTTTATCCTTATTTACAATAATTCTCTTTTCCTTCAATTAAATCTGTTTGGAAACTTAGTTTTGTTTATTATACTGCAGTAAAGTCTTCATTAATCAAAATTTTCAGAAAATTGAAGAAGGCCAGATCCTGCTTATTTGAGCATATCCTGCTTGTTTCGGTAATGCTATAATACTATTTCTACTTCAACATTTGTCCCTGGGAAAGTAAATCTTAAAATCAGACTGCTGTGTGCAAATCACAGCTACACACTTACCAGCTGGTGACATTGGACAAGGTATGAACCTTTCTGTGCCTTTGTTTCCTCGTCTGAAAATGAGGATTAATTGTACCTATATTATGAGATTGTAACTATTAAATTAATTATGTGAATATTCAATGAGTTACATAAACTATTCAGTGCCTGGGACCTCATAAATGTCTTGAGTATTCATTAATATTACCAGTGATAGCTATTGATAATTATATAATATTCTATATTGAATATTCTAAGTGAATACTATATGATCAGAATTTTGGGTCTAATCCCCTACCAGATGTATGAAGTTAGTATAGTTAGTCTTAAAATGTTTAGTCTTTTTTTTTTCAAATGTTTAATTTCTTTGTCTTCTTAACCTATGCCCTTTAATCCTTAAAGTGAAGTATAAGTCAACTGAATTCTTTGTTCATCCATTCATTAATAAACTTGAGGACTGAATATGTTTCAAGAAAATCTATATGAACATTTCCTTTCCATAGCTTTGTAAAATGTCATTTGTACAGATATAGAAGCTTTACATGGAAACAGCTTTTTGAAATAGTATGACATATGACTTGATTTGTTTAAGTAATATGAAAGTTGCACTACCCATACATTGCATGTATGGTGATTTTAATTGTTTCACAAATATTTTCAATAAATTTATTTTTCATATATTTGGATACTTTCTATGTTGTATGATCAAGTAAGGTTCTTTTGACTTTTTTTTTTTTTTTTGGTCACTTATGAGAGGCTTCAACTCAGGGCCTGGGCACTGTCCTTGAGCTCTTTTTTGTTCAAGGCTAGCCTTCTATCACTTAGCCACCACACCATTTCTGGTTTTCTGGTGGTTAAATGAGAGTCTCATGGACTTTCCTGCCCAGGCTGACTTTGAAACACAATCTTAGTAGCTAGGACCACAGGCTACTAGAACCCACTTTTGACTTTGTTTTGTTATTTGTCAGAACTGGGATTTGAAGTTAGATTGTGGTTTGCTGGGAAAGCATTGCCTACCATTTGGGCTATGTGCTCAGCTCTTTTTTTGCTTTTAGTTATATTTAGCATATATTTAGTTATATTTAGTTATAGTTAGCAGTTTAGCTAACTTTTACCCAGACTGACCACTTTCTGAATTGGTGGTATTACAAGCATATGCCACTCGATCAAGCCCCTTAAAGTTTTCTTAATGTCTGTTTCAGAAATGTTCGAATAAGTCTTAAATTAATATATTATATTAAAAAATTAAAAGTTTTATTTTCTTCCTTACCAAATAAGTACGTTGAGGTTAATTATATAAAACTTTTGGTTCCACTGCTATATAGTTTTCTAGGAGACGTTTAGTTAGTTACTAATGAATTCTAGACTGTTGTGATTTTTATTCACATAATTCCTTATTTTTGTTTTCCTTGATGCTGGGGATAAAACCTGATAAGACCTTAAGATTGACTATACTACATGGAATTGTCATTTTAGTGAAAAGATGGTTATACTCAAATCTTAAAACTAATGTTACCTTAAACTTTTTTGCCATCAGAAACCATTCATTAAATATGAACAATGAGAAACTAGCAACTCTGAGCCAGTAAGCACATAATCAGCTTTTGAATTTATGTAGAAGCATATATTATTCTGGTTTGATTCTGTTAGTTTTCCTTTTATTTGTTTAATTAGTGGTGGAATAAGGGTTTAAACTCAAGGCTTTACTATGTCTTGGTTCTCTTATCACTTGAGCCATAGCTTTAGCTTTGCTTTTTGGTGGTTATTTTGAAGTTGAAGTCTCACAGACTTTCTGTCTGGGCTGGTTTCAAACTGGCATCTTTCAGATCTCAAACTCCTGGGTAGCTGAGATGGATCAATCACTGGCTGGGGACAGTGGTATGTATCTGTCAAGTAGGCTAGCCTAGGTTTTAAAAAAAAATGCACCATGGCTGTAATAGTTGAACACCTATTTACTTATTAGTAAGTGCAAGGTCCAATCCATCCTACCACCAAAAAGAAAGAAAAAGAAAGTATATACAAACAAGGAAAGAAGAATTAACAATTAAAAAATGTAAGGAGGGGTCAGGAATTTGAGCTAGTGGTAGAGTGCTTACCTAGCATGTATGAAGACCCAAGTTCGATTCCTTGATACCACATACACAGAAAAAGCTGGAAGTGGAGCTGTAGCTCAAATGATAGAGCACTAGCCTTGAGGAAAGCCCAAGGACAGTGTTCAGGCCCTGAGTTCAAGCCCCAGAACTGGCAAAAACAAACAAACAAAAATGTAAGGAACAACTCCTTAATAATAACAATAAAAAGTATTTTAAAAAGTTTTTATTCGGGCCGGGAGTTTGGCCTAGTGGTTAAAAGTGCTTGCCTAGCATGCATGAAGACCCAGGTTCGATTCCTCGGTACCACATATATTGAAAAAAGCCAGAAATGGTACTGAGGCTCAAGCGGTAGAGCTCTAGCCTTGAGAAAGTCCAAGGACAGTGCTCAGGCCCTGAGCTCAAGCCCAGGACTGGCAAAAAAAAAAAAAAAAAGTTTTTATTCTTAGTTTAAGGTATGTGTTATGAGGCAATAAAAGTATGAAGGTATCCACAAGATTGCTTCTGAGGAAGCAGTAAGTATGTTGATACTGGAACTTGAACTCAGGGCCACTCACATTCCTTACATTTTACTCTGATTGATGGTGCTCTCCCACTTGAACCACACTTCTATTACTGGCTTTTTACTAGTTAATTGAAGACAGATGTCTCACAGACTTCTAAGGCTAGCTTAGAACTGTGATTTCCAGATCCATGCTCCTGAGTAGCTAGGTTTACAGATGTGAGCCATCATCACCTGGCATTCCTATTTTTAATAGACATTATTATTCAAGGACATATTCCTGACATATATAGATATATATGTGCATATATAGATATATATATAATGTTAGTGTTTTTTATACTTTGTAATTTTTTTTTTAAATCTGGAACCTCCTCCTAGTTTAGGGGGGAGGGGTTGATTGGTTGGTTGGTTGGTTTGTTTTGCCAGTCCTGGGGCTTGAACTCAGGGACAGGTCTGCCCTTGGGCTGCTAGCTTTTAACCACTCTACATGTACACATTTTGGTTGTCCACACATACTCTTTTCTATCCTACTTTTCAAGTTTATGTACCATATTCAGCAACTCATTCTTGTCCTACTCATCAAAGTTACTGCTACTGTGTTTATTTCTAATTCTTTTAAAAATTATTTTAGTTGTAAAGGTGATGTACAAAGGGTTTGTGTAAGTCAGGTAATGAGTACATTTTAGACCATACCATTATTCCTTCTCAAAAAGTTTTTTTCTGGTGGCAGGGAAAGCTGCCAAACCACTCCCTTGTATAGAAATAGCACCTCCCTAGCCTCAGGAGCTGATCTGGGTTGCCTGGAATAAGTTTTCTGCTGATTAACAGTTCTGCTTTTACCTCACCCATAAAAGCCCCACCTGCAATCAGATCCGCTGAAACCATTCTGGTCACAAAGGGGATTTGCCCTGTAACTTACCCCAATAAATTTTCCTCTGTTTCAAAACTGAAAAAAGGGTTTTTTTACCTTTTTTTTTTTTCTTTTTTTGTTGGTGGTGGGGCTTGGACTCTGGACGTTGGCGCTGTCCCTGGGTTCCTCTGCTCAAGGCTACCACCCTACCCCTTGATCCTCAGCGCCACTTCCAGTTTTCTAATTGGCGATAAGAGTTTCCCAGGGACTTTAGTGCCTGGGCTGGCTTTGAAATGCAATCCTCAGCTCTCTGCCTCCTTAGTAGCTAGAATTACAGGAGTGAGCCACCAGGCCCAGCTAGCCTCTTTTTTTTTTTTTAAACCAGTCCTAGGAGCTTGAACTCAGGGCCTAAGCACTGCCCTTAGGCTTTCCTCAAGGCTAATGCCCTACCACTTGAGCTTCCAGAACACCACTTCCACCTTTCTCTGTGTATGTGGTACCAAGGAGTCGAACCTAGGACTGAATACATACTAAGCAAGCACTGTACCACTAGGCAACGCTCCTGTTTTGTTTTGTTGTTTTTGTAGGCCAGTCGTGGGACTTGAACTCTGGGCCTGGGCATTGTCCTTGAGCTCTTCAGCTCAATACTGTGACCTTAGCCCTTGTGTACTGCAGCTCCACTTTTAGTTTTCTGTTGATTAATTAAGATAAGAATCTCAGGGACTTTAGTGTCTTTGAACTACAATCCTCAGATCTCAGCTTCCTGAGTAACTAGGATTACAGAAGTGAGCCATTATGCCCAGTTTCCCAGCTTTATTATTATTATTATTATTATTATTATTATTATTATTATTTATAGGATTTTATTTTTCTTTATTCAAATCGCTACAACCTTCATATCTGTTAGAATTAATGTTTCCCTCTTTCTCAAAAAAATTTTAAAATGCTAAGAAAGCTAATATTTAAAACAGAACTATATGATACTCATCTTTCTCTAAGCCAGCTGGCAAGTATTGTCCTCTGTAACTATGACCAGGTTCCTTAAAGGCAGTTATTTTAGATTTTGTGTTATATTTTTTAAGTGTGAATAGTTTTAGTATATCTTTGTGCATATGGATATTGCAATTAAGCATGGACATTAATGAAGATCCACTAATGGAAATTTTGTGTATCATATCCAAATGACCCCACAGTAAATCACTGTGACATCATTTCTGTAGTGATATACTAAAAACTTTGTATGCCTGACTTTGTTTTATAAGAGAATTTGAAACAGAATACCTCTAAGACAACTCCTCCCAAGTTGGTAAATTTAGGTAAGTTTTTAAAAAAATCAGAATACATTTGAATACAGTAGCCCTTTAATTGTACAAAATTGGAAGTTTTGTTGTGGGGTTTGAAGTCAGAATCTTACTACTCATCTTGTTCAGATGGTATTCCTACCACTTGATCCATGCCCTTATTCCTGCTTTTTGCTGATTATTTGGGAGATAAGAGTCTTTGGCATAGTCTATCTATGCATGAGCCATCTGTAATTTTTGTTTGTTTTTGTGTTGGTATTGAGGTTTGAATGCAGGGTCTAGGTGCTATCCCTTAGTTTCTTTCACTCTACCACTTAAGCCACAACTTCATTTCCATGATTTTACTGGTTAAATGGAGATATGAGTCTTACACCCAGGCCGGTTTTGATCCTTAGATCTCAGCCTCCTGAGTAGGTAGGATTATAGACAGGATCTTTTTTGGATTTGATTTTGATTTTTAAAATAAAATCTGTAACCTTGATTTTGTTGTTGTTGTTGTTGTTATAAATTGAATGTACAGTACATTCAGGGTTAGGCTGCTTGATCCCAAATACCACCTAAAAATGGAGCATGCGAAACATTAGAAATTTCTTGTGTGAGTGAAAGTCAAAATATATTGTGTGATTATGACAGTAAATTCTACCAAGTATACAGGTTGTTTTGTTGTGGTTATTAGAAAACTTCAACAAGTTCCATTGTCAGAAGGCATTTCCCCAATCTGTACAGCGCTGAATCTACATTCTGACACTGCAGTATAAGATATGTATATATATATATATATATATATATATATATATATATGTTCAGAAATGTCATTTTTATTTTTTTATCACATCCCATTTTCCTTCCTGTTCTGTATTTTCCTAAATGTGGAAACATGATTGTGTGTGTGTATGTAATTTGTATACTTGTCTTTTGATGAGCTCATTTTTGAGATTAAAGTTAATTTTTAGACTAAAAATGAGAAATTTCTTCTGTTGTCTTTTTAGTCAGCCTCGAAGTTCAAGTAGTATAGAATAAAGGAGAAGCCTATAGCATATCGCATATCAATTTCTTACATAGATATGGAAGTAGATACACATTTTTTGTACAAAGTTAAAATGATGAGAAGTCATTTAAAACATGACTATTTAGCATTGTTTCCATAGAAATAGCATTTTTCAAGACCCTTTTATTGTTAATGAATTCACTATAGTGAATTTGTACTGCTTAGTATTAGTTGCCACAGAAAAAGCTGAAAGTGGTGCTGTGGCTCAAGAGAGCTCTAGTCTTATGAAAGCTCAAGAACAGTGCCCAGTCCTGGGTTCAAGCCCCAGAACTGGCACACACAAAGAAAAAAAACTTTCCCACTCCTCAGTGCATACACACACACTCATATTGGTCCCTAGCATACAATCTCTAGACTTACACAGAACTGTCATGCTTACCTTGATGTTCTGCTCTTACTCATTTGAAATTCTTAATTAATTTTAAATAATTCTTAATTTTTTCCTTTTCTTTTGTATTGGATCCCACAAATCATGTCCTCTAAAGAGATTGGTTGTCATAAATGATTGGCATGCAAACTAGTAGTTGTCCTGTGTTGACCAAGTCTGTCACCCTATAAATTTTGTCAACAGAAGAAATCTATGGATTGTTTTTTGAGGGTTTTCTGTTTGAAGTCAAAACTTCATGCTTGCTTGTCTGGCATTCTACCACTTAAGCATCATGTGTAGTCTGGCTTTTTACTAGTTATTTTGAATATGGAGTCTCACAGATTTTTCTTCTCCAGCTGGCTTCTAACCTCCTGGGTAGTGTGAATTATGGGCTTGAGTCACCAGTGCCCCCCACAGATTATGTTCTTATATCTTTGGCTCAGTAAGGAGGAGTATTGGCTTCCCCTATACAGGAAATGTTTCTTGTTTTGGTTTTCTGTATCTGTTGTCTATGTGTGTGTGCACACGCGCTGTGAATGCACTTGGCCTAGGCGCTGTTCCTGACCTTTTGTGCTAAAGGCTAGCACTCTACCACTTGAGCCACATCTTCTAGCTCTTTTGGTGATTAATTAGAAAGAAGAGTCTCACAGGCCTGCACTGATTTCAAACCACAGTCCTTAGAATTCAGCCTCCTATGTAGCTAAGATTATAAGCATGAGCTGCTACCACCCAGCTGAAAATATTTTTAAGATGTGCCAGTTAAGTAAAATTTAGTCACTTTAGAACATAAAAGAAATTGCTTAAAATACTGCGTGTATTAGATGAAATCACCTCAAAGCAAGATTTAACTCACTTTGCCATTACAGGTTTTCAAGTAATGCCCAACCAGCAGCAAACTTACCAAGGAATAGTTGGAGTACAGCAACCCCAGAGTCAGAGCCTAGTTGGAGGCCAACCCAGCAGCCTTGGAAATCAGATTCAAGGAGTAGTCATCCCCTATCCTTCTGTGCCATCATATCAGGTATGTTGTCTCAACCTGCTATATCTAGTCACAGATTTCAGATAAATGAATAGCTACATGAAAAATGATGGCACACATTTGTAGTCCCAAGTAAAGAAAATCATGTCTTCAAGACTTGCCTGATCTACATAAAAAATTATGGAAGTTATAGGGGCCGGGAGTTTAGCCTAGTAGTAGAGTGCTTGCCTAGCATGCATGAAGACCCTGATTTGATTCCTCAGTACCACATACATAGAAAAAAGCTAGAAGTGGTGTTGTGGCTCAAGTGTACAGCTGTAGCCTTGAGAAAGTCCAAGGACAGTGCTCAGGCCCTGAGCTCAAGCCCAGGACTGGCAAAAATGAAACTTATAGACTAGCCAGGACTGTTATAATGAGACTTTGTCTTTAATTTAAAAAAAAAAACAAAACACATATTAAGGACAAGTCATAATGTTCAAAATCTAGTATATCTAGCTTAATGAACAAGGATCAGCCAAAAATGGTAACTGGCTCAAGGGTATAGAGAGTATATTGGTGGGACTTTACTAACATTTGGTAACAAAAGGCAATGATAAATTTAATCCTAACTTCTAGGACTTTAATAAAAGTTTCTAGAGGAACTGGGTACCAGTGGCTCGCACCTGTAATACTAACTCATATCTGAGGAGGCAGATCTGAAGATTGCAGTTTCAAGCCAGCCTGGAAAATACATAAGGCTTGGGCTGGGAGTTTGGCCTAGTGGTTAAAGTGCTTGCCTAGCATGCACGAAGACCCGGGTTCACTTCCTTGGTACCACATACATAGAAAAAAGCCAGAAGTGGTGCTGAGGCTCAAGTGGTAGAGCTCTAGCCTTGAGAAAGTCCAAGGACAGTGCTCAGGCCCTGAGCTCAAGCCCAGGACTGGCAAAAAAAAACATAAGGCTCTTTCATTTCAGTTAGCTGCCAAAAACCTGAAAGTAGAGCTTTGATCAAGTATGGTAGAACACTAGCTTTGAGACAAAAATGTCTTGAGTTCAAACTCCAGAACTGGCTCATACACACACACAGTTTTACAGAGACCAGAAATATGAACATTTGTAAGACCTTTTCTTTTTAAATTTTCTTTCAAATTTTAGGTTTCACTGCCTCAAGGGTCTCAAGGAATTGCCCATCAGACTTACCAACAACCTGTTGTGTTCCCTAATCAGTCTAATCAAGGATCTATGCCCACAACAGGAATGCCAGTTTACTACAGCGTTATTCCACCTAGCCAACAAAATAATTTAAGGTGAGTGTATCTAATAAAACCAATCCTCTAGCTTTTCTTTGTTTACCAGAATTATGGTCTATTGCTGGTTTTAAAGTTAACAAAAGGTCTATGATTGACTAAATTACAGAATGCTTGTTTTGTTTAATAGTTGGCCATAGGCCTTTGGGTTTAGAACATTTATTTAAGGGTTTTTGAGAAATTTGAAATGATTTATTTCCGCTATATAACCTTAGCCACAAAATACCTTATTCTGAAATGCTCTTTCTTTTAATCAGTAAGGGGAGAAGAACATATAAGAGATATCAATGATAGAAGTTCTATGTTAAGGCAAGTTGTCAAATGTTCCATCAGCTATTTAAACTTAAAGGAGAGAAGGAAGCTTCTATGATGAGCCTAATTTGTTTGTTTTGTTTTATGGGTCTTGGGGCTTGAATTCGGCTTGGATGCTGTCCCTTAGCTCTTCAGCTCAAGGCTACCACCTACCCCTGGGCTGGGGCATTGTCCCTGAGCTCATCAAGTCAAGGCTACTACTGTCCTAACTTTGAGCCAAGCCCCACTTCCCATTTTCTAGAGGTTAATTAGAGATAAGAGCCTCAGGTCTTTTTGTGCCAGGGCTGGCTTTGAACCTTGATCCTCAGATCTCAGCCTCTTGAGTAGCTAGGATTACAGACATGAGCCACCACACCCGGCAATGAGCCTAATTTGTTACAAATAGTCATGTTTTTTAACTGAGTTTCTAAAGTCCAGTGTTAAATTTATTACAAAACATTTATTTTACCTCTTACCATCCTTGTGAGGTTACAAGAAAAGCAGCCTGAGGTCTTTTGAACAATGGGAACCTACATTATAATCTTGGTTTTTTGTTTGTTTGTTTTGTTCTTTTTTGTTGGTCATGAGGCTTGAGTTCTAGGCCCGGGCACTGTCCCTGAGCTCTTCAGCTCAAGGCTCTACCACTTGAGCCAATTGAGCCACAGCACCACTTCCTGTTTTATGGTGGTTAGTTGGAGATAAGTCTCATAGCTTTGAACCGAAATCCTCAGATCTCAGCCTCCTGAGTAGCTAGGATTACAAGTGTGAGTCACTGGTGCCTGGCTTAATTATAATCATTCTTAAGATTGTCATCAGTTATGATTACAGATGGCATTTAAGGATGGGAAAGAAATTGATATACCTTGGTTTGTAGAAATCTGCTTTGGATTTTTCATCTCAGTGACAGATTGTGATTGTATGATTAAAGATGCTTAGGATTTTTAATGGCAAGTTAGCTAAGAGTCTTGCAGGCATCTCTCTAACCACGAATATTACTAAAATAGTCATTCCTAGATAGGGCAGAAAGTAAGAGAAATGGGTACATACTACTTGATCTAGTGATCTTGTGTTCCTATGTTACTTCTATAGTCCTTCATGCTGAACAGAGGCTTTCATAATGGAAGATCAAATCAAACCTATAGAAACCCATATAATATGGCTTAGGTTTTACAACTTTTCATTTGTTTTACTTATCAAATCCATTTAAACAAAAATATCTCAGACTGGAAGTAACAGGCAAACAAACTGAAGATGAACTTGAGGCCATGAGTTCAAGCCTTAGACCAGCATATGCACACATATAATATTGATTTAATAGATCCAAATATTCACTCCTTTAGAAGCTCAATCGAATTAAGTTTTCAACATATCTTATGTGCTTGCCTTTTGAAAAGTCAACTCTGAGAAAGAATATAAGTAGAAGTATGAGCACAATTCTGTACCCTCTCTACAGTCAGCCTTGTTTTTTGTATGATGGCTGAATCTAAAAGTTAATCCAAGAGATTGCTGATGATTATTATTTGGAAAGAATCATAGTTTTAGACCCTGGGTTTGTTCTTGAAAAGAGAATAAGTATGTACACACCTATTATGGCCGGAAAAATGGACTAAAACACAGTAATTAAGTTAGATTCTCTAACAACTTATGTCTTGAATCTTGTCTGGAACCACTCAAGATTAGAGATATGCCCCAAATGAGGCAGGTACACTTTGAAATAAGCTAGCTATGTCTGTTAATAATAGCAATCCATCTGTATATGAGAAACTGGCATTAATCTATTCTAATTTTAGATTACCAATGTGAGAAATGAAGTGAGTTGTACATGAAGCAGGAAATGTGTATTCTGTATTCTGTCAAACTTGTATCCAGGTACATTATGGGCAAGTTACTTGGCAGTAAGTCATGTCTTATGCAGAATTAATAAAAAATTATAATAAACTTTGAAAACATATTCATAGGAAATTTTATTTCTGGGCTAGAAATGTGGCTTAATGGTAGAGTGCTTGCCTATCATGCATGAAGCCCTGGGTCTGATTCCTTAGTACCACATAAACAGAAAAGGCTAGAAGTGGTGCTGTGGTTCAAGTGGTAGAGCAAAAGAAGCTCAAGGACAGTGTCCAGGCCCTGAGCTCAAGCCTCAGGACTGGCAAAATGAAATAAAAATATTTATTTTTGGGAATGTAGACAGCTCACTATTATATCTCAGATTTATTAGGCCATTGCTTAAAACTCAATTATGCCTTTTTTAAAAAATTACCAATCATCTAAAGGTTAAAAAATTGAGGCTATTCCTTCGTCTAGATTGAGTAGCTTGTATAAGTTATATTTTAGATATTCTAGTATATACTTACATGAAAAGCAGATATTGATCTGAATACCTTGAATAAGCCTGTCCTAGAACAGTAGATTAGTAAATCCAAACTAAGTGCATTTCTTAGCCACAAAGAGTAGTGTATATGTATATGTACACATGTGTACATATATGTATGTTTAATATGCACATGTAATTATTGACTTTAATTTTGTTTTGTTTCTATAGAGTATACTTTTAAGTGTTTTTCTAGTTTTTTAACCATAAATGAGTAATATTGACGTACATGAATCTAAAACATTTAAAAGGAAATGTCATACCCCACTTCACTGCACCATACCCTCACACAGCCAACATTTACCAACTAGTCTGTATACTGTCACATTTGCCTTCTTGCCATATAATACTTGAATACATACAACTTTAGAAATAGGGTGATAGAAAAAAAAAAAAGAAATAGGGTGATAGGTTTTTATGAAATACATGTTATCTTCCACTTTTTCCCCTAATTATGTTGTGAACATTAAATGAAGAAATACTTTTCTCAGCTGGGCACTGACAGCTTACACATCTGTAATCCTAGCTACTCAGGAGGCTGAGATCTAAGTATTGAGATTTGAAGCCAGCCCTGGTAGAAAACTCCCTGTGAGGCTCTTATCACCACTTAACCACCCAAAACCTGAAGTGGAGATGTGGGTCAGAGTGATAGAGCACTATCCTTGAGCAAGAACTCAGGGATAATGCTCAGACCTTGAGATTGACAAGCAAAGAGCAAGAGAGAGAATGGCAGGGAGGGAGGGAGGGAGGAAGGGAAGGAGGGAGGTGATGGGGCTTAAACTCCCATCATAGGCACTGTCTCTGAACTCTAGCTCAGGACTAGCACTTTACCATTTCAGCCACAGCACCACTTCCAGTTTTCAGGGGTTAATTGGAGATAAGTGTCTAATGGATTTGCCAGGGCTGGCTTTTTCTCTCAGTCCTCAGATACCAGCCTCCTGAGTAGCTAGGATTACAAGCATGAGCCACAGGGCCAGACTAATATTTTCTTTTTTTCCTTTTTTTTTTTTTTTGTCAGTTATGGGCTTGAACTCTGGGCCTGGGCACTGTTAGCTAACACTCAAGGCTATCAGGCTATCACTCTACCACTTTGAGGCACAGCACCACTTCTGGTTTTCTGGTGGCTAATTGGAGATAAGAGCCTCATGAATTTTCATGCCAGAGCTTCCTTTGAACCTTGATCCTCAGATCTCAAACTCTTGAGTTGCTAGGATTACAGGTGTGAGCCACCAGCACCCAGCTAGCATTGTTTTTATTTGAAGTGTCTTCACAAATACAATTTTTTCTACATGAAATCTCATCATACAGGCAAGTTTCACTGATATTTAATATCTATTCCATAAATGCCAATTGAACTATTTTCCACACGCATACATGCTAGAACTCACCCTTGTTTCTCCTGGATTCTTTTGTTCCATTTTTTTTCCCTTGGGCATAAACTTATACTGTTATAGAGATGATATGTAAGTCTAAGTGAGAAACATTAAACATACATATAAAATTAAGAGAAAGTAATTTTTTTATTGTATTGTCTGGGTGATGTACAGAAGGGTTACAGTGTCATTCATCAGGTAGTGGGTACATTACTTCTTGAACATGGTTATCCCTTCCCACGTTTTTCTCCCACTTTCCATCCCCCTACCCCCTCACACTCATCTTGTTTTTGCCTTACCTTCCCTTTTTCAAATGAATAAATATATATACAATATACCAGGTACCACATTCTGATACAGTTACAACATGAGATAAACCATAAGGGAAAAAGAAAAGAAATAGCTTGACAATAGTACATTAAGAGCAACAATCACAAAAATAGAGCCTGCGTAGCCAAAAAAAAAAAAAAAAGTAGATATCCATCTCAGCAAGTAAGCTCAGCATGGTGATTCATTCATACCTGTAATTCCAGCTATAGGCAATATAAATTGTAGGATTGCCATCAGAGGCCAGTCTAAATGAAGAAGAAAAATTAGAGGACTTTATCTGAAAAATAACTAAAAGCTCCTGTGGTAGAAAACTTGCTTAAAAGTGCAAAGGCACAGCCAGACATGGTGGCTCATGCCTGTAATCCTAGTGACTCAGGAGGCTGAGATCTGAGCATCACAGTTCAAAGCCAGATGGCACTAAAGTTCTTGAGACTCATCTCTAGTTAACCACAGGAAACCGGAAGTGACACTGTGGCTCAAGGAGTAGGGCAGTAGTATTGAGCTGAAGAGCTCAGGGACAGTGCCTAGGCCAAGTTCAGGTCTCACACGGACCAAAATGGGGGGGGAAAGCATAACATATATGTTTCCTAAAGGATTGGGGATGGTATTTTTAAAGTCCTCTTCTTGGGCATGATTTAATTGGTAGAGAGCCTATCTAGCAAGCGTGTGAGACCCTGATTTAAAAGCCTAGTACTAGGGGCTGGGAGCATGGCTAGTGGTAGAGTGCTTGCCTAGTATGCCCAAAGCCCTGGATTCAATTCCTTGGTACCACATACACAGAAAAAGCTGGAAGTAATGCTATGGCTTAATTGGTAGAGTGCTAGCCTTGAGAAAACCCAAGAACAGTGCCCAGGCTCTGAGTTCAAGCCCTAATACTCCCCTCCTCCCAAAATTAAAAAAAAAAAAATACCTTTCTCTTCCATCTTCCAGCATAAACTTCAAAGCTGTCTTTTCTGATATACTGAATAAATATTTGTAATTCTGAAAGGGAGTAGTTCTAAAATAAGAGTTAAAACTTTGGGTGCTAATCCAGTGAATGAATATAGCTCAGGCCTCTGAGTAGCTAGGATTGCAGGCCTGAGCTAAAGGACCACAGTTGAAAGTCAGACTGGGCAGGAAAGCCTGTGAGATTCTCATTTCCAATCAACTAGCAAAAAGCCAGAAGTAGAGCTATGGTGGGAGTGATAAGAATACTAGCCTTGAACACAAAAGCTAGGGGACAGAACTCAGGCCTTGAGTTCCAGATCCAGTTCTTGCACCATGAAAAAAGAACTAGGAGTAATAAATAGCACAGGTAAAACCCTAGGCTCAATCACTAGCATCATAAATATAAAATAGAATACTATTTTAATGACTGACTTCTTCCACTAGTCCACGCTCCTGGCCCTAATGACTGACTTCTTTGTTTTAGCAGTAGAAGGATTTGAACTCGGAACCTGGCTTGCACTTGTTTCACAAGCACTGTATCATAAGAGTCACACCTTCAACCCTGGGTTTGTGTTTTTGGTTTTTGGTAGTGGGTGGGTTTTTTTTGTTTTTGTTTTTTTTTTGCTAGTCCTGGGCTTGGGCTCAAGGCCTGAGCACTGTCCTTGGACTTTCTCAAGGCTTAGCACTCTGTCACTTGAGCCTCAGCACCACTTCCAGCATTTTTTTATGTATGTGGTACCAAGGAATCGAACCCGGGTCTTCGTGCATGCTAGGCAAGCACTCTACCACTAGGCCAAACTCCCGGCCCAATGGGTGTTTTTTTTGTTTTTTTGTTTTTTTCCCCATTTCTGGAGCTTGAACTGAGTGCCTGAGCACTATCCTTGGACTTTCTCAAGTCTAGAGCTCTACCACTTGAGCCACAGCAACACTTCCAGCTTTTTTTCTATGTATGTGGTACCGAGGAATCTAACCAAGGAGTGCTTGGTACATGCTTAGACACTCTACTACTAGGCCAAAATCCGGCCCCAAAATTTAACTGGGCAAGTTTTTTGTTTGTTTGGGGGTTTTTTTGCCAGTACTGGGTACTGGAATTTGATTGATTGTATCATTTTGGTATCATCTGACATGATTCCCTGTATTCTCTGAAATTCATTCAGTGTTAAATCTAAAGTAGTATTTTTAATTTATTTACATGGTATAATAGAAAAGTTTATCTTAAGGTGATTAAAAATATTGCCTTTTTAATAAGTTTATTAAAAGCAGAAAACTGAAGAGGAAAACTAGGAACAAGGAAAGGGATGACACTATCTAAAAAGAAATGTACTCTTCACTTAATTTATGTAACTAACCCCACTATATATCACCTTAATAATAACAGCTTGCTGGGCACAGTGGCTCGCGACTATAATCCTAGCTGCTCAGGAGGCTGAGATCTGAATATCAGGGTTCAAAACGAGCCTGGGCACTAAAGTACTAAAGTTCATGTGACTCTTATCTCCAATTAATCAGTAGAAAACCTGAGTGCTATCCCTGAGCTCTTCAGCTCAAGACTACCGCCCTACCCCTTGAGCAACACTGCCACTTCAGTTTTCTCGTGGTTAATTACAGATAAGAGTCTCAGGGACTTTATTTTACTTTTTTATTTTATTTTTTGCCCATCTTGAGGCATGAACTTAGGGCCTAAGCTCTATCCTTGGGCTTTCCTCAGTGGTATCTCTACCACTTTAGCCACAGCACCACTTCTGGCTTTTTTCTAAGGAATTGAACCCAGGTCTTTGTGCATGCTAGGCAAGCACTCTACCACTAGGCCAAAATCCCAGCCCCTCAGGGACTTTAGTATACATGAGAACCCAATTAAATTGAGTTCTACTTTTACTGCCTACCAAGTTGATAAAAACAGTGTAACTTAAATTTCTAGGAATGTTGATTCAAAGATTATTTCTCATTGTGCTGCTTTTGTTTTTGACTTTTGGTTCACAGCTCCTCAGTGGGTTTCTTGCAGCATCCAGGATCAGAACAAGTACAGTTTCCTAGAACTACATCACCATGCAGTTCCCAGCCACTCCAAGGCCACCAGTGTGCAGGTAGGAATAGATCACTAAATAGTTCAATAAATTTCATACTTCTACAAAAATCTCTCAACTGCTGCTTTGCTGAGACTGATTCAGGATGTTTTGAATGACTCGTAGAATCGGGTTAACAGATGCGGTTTACTTCCTTTTTTGCTACTGCAATCTCTTCAGTTGTTGCTCTGAAAATTAAATTTAGATATATTCCAATAAGTCTAATAAACTTTCCAGTTATACATATATGCTTAAATTATACAGAACTTTGGTTTTGCACTTAAGGCTAGCTAGCGCTGTACCACAACTTCTTGTTTTTCTGGTGGCTAATTGGAGATGAGTCAGATTTTCTTGCCCAGGCTGACTTGATTTGCCATCCTTAGATCTAAGCCTCCTGAGTAGCTTGGATTATATGTGTGAGCGAACAACTCCCAGCTCCATTCACCCAGTCTTTAAGAAAATGGTATCTAGGGACTAGGAGTTTAGCCTAGTGTTAGAGTGCTTGCCTAGCATGCATGAAGACCCGGGTTGAGAAAACGGTATCTAGAATTTGCTTGAATTCAAGCCTGTCCTGAGCTTTTGTGTTCAAGGCTAGCATTCTAACACTTGAACCACAGCTCCATTTCCAGCTTTTGGTGTTTAATTGGCAGAAGAGTCTCATGGACTTTTGTCTTTGAACCACAGTCCTCAGATCCCAGTTTCATAGGCAGCTAAGGTTATAGGCATGGGCCACCAGTGCCCAGCTTTCCATGTGCTCTTAACAGAAACTCTTAGGATCATACTTTATTTTACTATAATGATTTCTTATTGTATATAAGCTCCTGAAAAACACATTAAAAGAGTAAATGAGGGGCTGGTAGTTTGGCCTAGTGGTAGAGTGCTTGCCTAGCATGCATGAAGACTCAGGTTCGATTCCTTGGTACCACATACATAGAAAAAAGCCAGAAGTGGTGCTGTGGCTAGTGCTAGAGCTCTAGCCTTGAGAAAGCCCCAGGACAGTGCTCAGGCCCTGAGTTCAAGGCCCAGGACTGGCAAAAAATAAAAAAAGAGTAAATGATTATCAGTACATGACTGTGAAATCAATTACCAATGAGTTATGCCAGCAATTCTAGTATTTGGGTTAGTGAAAACAGAAGATAATAGGGTTCAAAAACAGCCACAACAGAGGGAGACTGGACATTGTAGTACCTTGGTGCACTTGAGTAGAAAGTAAGGGACAGTCCTAAAAAAGGCTGGACCTTGGGCACATGGTAACTCACACCACCAGTGCCCTGTAATCCTTGTTATTCAGATGACTGAGATGAACATCAATGTTCAAAGCCATCTCAGATAAAATAGTCCATGAGATTCCTGTCTCCAACTAACCACCAAAAAGCCAGATATGAAGAAGTGTCTCAAGTGAGAGAATACCAGCCTTGAGAGGAAAAGCTAAGCAAGAGCAAAGGTCTTAAGTTTAAGCACCAGTACTAGCAGGAAAAAGAAAATTCAAGGGCCAGGAATTTGGCCCAGTGGTAGAGTGCTTATGTACTATGCACAAAGACCCGGGTTTGATTCCTTAGTACCACATACATAGAAAAAGCTGAAAATGGTACTGTAGCTCAAGTGGTAGAGCTCTAGTCTTGAGAAAGCCCAAGAATAGTGCTCAGGCCCTGAGTTCAAGCAAAAAAAAAAAAAAGAAGAAGAAGAAGAAAAGAAAAACATGGCTAGAGGCATAGCTTAGCATCATTGAACTGGCATAGCAAGCACAAAGTTCTGAGTTCGAACTCCCAGTACCACCAAAAAATAAATAACCATTAGTAGCTGCCTCCAGGATTGACCCCTTTGACTGGGGGGTGGAGGGGAACAAAACTTTTTTTTTTCTTTTTTTGCCCATCCTACAGCTTTAACTCTGTCCCTGAGTTTCTTTTGCTCAAGGCAAACGCTGTATCACTTGAACCATAACATTGCTTCCAACTTTTTTAAGCGCTTTATTGGCAATAAAAATCTCACAGACTTTCCTACTCAGGCTGGCTTCAAACTGCAATCCTCAGATCTCAGCATGATTAGCTAAGATTACAGGCGTAAACTATCAGTGCCCAGCTCTGAGAAATACTTTTTTTGGCCACTCCTTGGGCTTGAACTCAAGGCCTGGCACTGTCCTTGGGCTTTTTCAAGGCTAGTGCTCTACTACTTGAGCCACAGCACCACTTCCAGCTTTTTTTCTGTATGTGATATAAAGGAAAAGAAACCAGGGCTTTGTGCTTGCTAGATAGGTACTCTACCACTGGCCATACTCCCAGCCCTGAAAAAAACTTATGATATAGCTGAGCAGTTAATCCTTCCATGGTTTACCCAGCCATATTCTAGTCTGTAGGGAAATGGCAACTAGACACAACTAGTACTATAATACTAACACATAGGAGAGATAAATAGGAATATAGGTGTCTTAATTTGCTTCTCTCTACTGTCCAATGTACTTTTACTTTTTTAAAATTTTTTATTGTGTTAATAGAAGGGTTACATTATATTCACCAGGTAGAAGGTGCATAACTTCACAAACATTGATACCCTTTCTTATGACATGGTCCCCATTCCCCTCCCCCCACTCCCCTCCCCCCCCACTTATCTTGATTTCCCCCTTCCCTATCCAATTTCAAATAACCAATTAAGCACATATAAAATATATCAGATAACAAGGTGAAATGTTATAACAATATGAGATAACCAAGGGATGGCAAAAGAGATGAGAGATAACATAGTACATTAAGAACAACAACCTCACAACTAAGGAGAACCAGGGAGACCTTCAATTGTTCCTTTTTTGGTGAGAAAACAGTGAGGCCAGGAGCATACTACATGCACCGAAAAAGCTGGAAGTGATGCTGTGGCTCAAATGGTAGAACACTAACCTTGAGGAAAGCCCAAGGATGGAGCCCAGGCCCTGAGTACACCCCAGGACTGGCGCACACACACACACACAACACACACACACACACACACACACACACACACACACACACACAATGAAAGAGATACAAATTGTTTTTACAGAGTTGTAGAATATTTCAGGATTCAAAAATTGGGTATTTATACACAATGGAATTCTACACTGCCATCAGAAAGAATGGTATCGCCACATTTATAAGGAAATGGAAAGATTTGGGGGGAAAAATCACATTAAGTGAAGTAAGCCAGACTCAAAGGAACATAGGCTCCATGGTTTCCCTCATTTGTAATAATTAGTATACATCTAGGACTCTCCTAGCAGAGGATTACAGTAGCGTAAAATCTAAATACATAAGGTCATATAGGATGAGACTAAATGAAAGTATCTCTAGGATATGGAAACAACAGCTTTATCTTGACTGTTGCTGTTCTTAATGTAATATGTTATTTCTCTTCTCCTTTGTTGCCCTTTGGTTAATCTAATACTGTTACTGTATCTGACTTTGTTACCTGGTATATTATATATACATTTATTTGTTTATTTGAAATAGGAAAGGGAAAGGGGGAAAACAAGATGATTGGGAGGGGGTGGAAGGAGAAAAATGGGGACAAAAACAGGAGAAGGGGTATCAATGTGTGAGAAGTAATACACCTACTATCTGATGAATGTAACTGTAACCCCTTTATACATTAATAAAAATAAAAGGAAAAATATTTTTTTTAAAAATTGAGCTTTATGCTGCTCAGGCCCTACTTTTTTTTTTTTTTTTTTAAATTCACTCCTTTTTTTTTTTTTTTGGCCAGTCCTGGGCTTGAGCTCAGGGCCTGAGCACTGTCCTTGGACTTTCTCAAGGCTAGAGCTCTACCACTTGAGCCTCCGCACCACTTCTGGCTTTTTTTCTAGGTATGTGGTACCGAGGAATCGAACCCGGGTCTTCGTGCATGCTAGGCAAGCACTTTAACCACTAGGCCAAACTCCCGGCCCTTTAATTCACTCTTAAACATGGCTTTCCAGCTGGGCCCCAGTGACTCACACCTGTAATCCTAGCTACTTGGAGGCTGAGATCTGAAGATAGTGGCTCAGAGCCAGCATAGGCAAGAAAGTTTGTGAGACTCTTACATCCAGTTAATTTCTAGAATGAGCTGGAAATGGAGCTGTGTTTCAAGTAGATAGAGTGCTAGCCTCGAGTAATAGCCCAGGAAAAGCACCTAGGCCCAAATTTCAAGCCCCAATACCAGCGAGAGAGAGAGAGAGAGACAGAGAGAGAGACAGAGAGAGACAGAGAGAGAGACAGACACAGACACAGAGACAGAGGCACAGAGAAAGAGAAAGAGTGTGTGTGTGTCTTTCCAGCCAACCCATGTTGCCCGTAATCCTAGCTACTTGGGTGGCTAATTCTGAGGATCGCAATTCAAAGCCAGTCTGGGCAGGAAAAGTTTGTAAGATTCTTGTCTCCCCAACACCAAAAATCTAGGAGTGGAACAAAAGCTCAAGTGGTAGAGCACTAGCCTTAAGCAGAAAAGCTCAAGAACAGCACCAGTCCCTGAATTTAATCCCCAGTAAACAGCACCAAACATACCTTACACCAGGCATGGAAGTACACACCATAATCTCAGCCAATATTCAGGAAGGAGTTTATGGGAAGAGGATCATGTAGCATGGGCTACAATTGCAAGACCTTCTTCAAAAACACAAAGCAAATGAAAATTTTTATTTTAAAAATTAAATACAATAGATGAATGAATCAGTAGATCAGTGGAGAGAATAAGAGAGAGACAGAGGAGAAAGAGAATGTAATTACAAAATTTATTTTTTTAATAAAAACATATGAAATTTTTCTCTATTTTTTGCCAGTCTTGGGCCTTGAACTAAGGGCCTGAGGACTGTCCTTGGGCTTTCTCAAGGCTAGAGTTCTACCACTTGAGCCATGCAATGTTAATAAATTCTTTTATTTAAAAAAAAAAGCTAAAAATAAAGAGATATGTACTCCTTGACTTAAGGAATGGTAAACCTTAATAATAACCATAAGCCAGAAACTCAGGACCTGAGCACTGTCCTTAGGCTTTCCTCAAGGCTTACATTCTACCACTTGAGCCACAGCACTACTTCCTGCTTTTCTAGGTATGTGGTACCAACGAATCGAACTTGGGTCTTCGTGCATGATAGGCAGGCACTCTACCACTAGGCCAAACTCCTGGCCCCAAAATTACATTTTTTAAATTTATGGGCTAGAGCTATGACTCAGTGGAATGATTACACTTGCTTGGCAAGCACAGTCTAATGTCACTGCAATGGAGAGCGAAAGAAAGAGAAAGAAATTAGGTATGGAATGGAAAGGAGGAAAAGAACCTTCATTGGTTATATATATATTCTAGTATCTACTTGGTGCTGCCAGAAGTAATTCAGATCTCCTGAGTAATTAATTATAGGATATATTTAACTGAAATATTTAAGCCTAAACATACTTAACAGTAAACTTTGAGGGCTGGGAGTGTAGCCCAATGGTTGAGTGCTCACCTAGCATGCATGAAGCCCTAGGTTCGATTCCTTGGTACCACATACTCAGAAAAAGCTGGAAGTGGTGCTTTGGCTCATGTGGCTAGCCTTGAGCAAAAAAGTGTCCTAGGACAATGCCTAGTCCCTGAATTCAAGCCCCAATACTTGTCAAAAAAATTCTATTTTGTTCAGAAATGTGAAATTATTATCCTAGCTAGCGTCAGAAATACAAGTTGCTTAAATAACAGTCTTAATCTGATTTTCAGCCATGCCACCACCACCACCTGGTGGAGGAATGGTAATGATGCAGCTCAATGTACCGAACAATCCACAATCTCGTGCCCACTCACCCCCTCAGTGGAAACAAAATAAATATTACTGTGACCACCAGAGAGGACAGAAGTGTGTGGAATTTAGCAATGTAGACAATATTGTCCAGGTAAGATACTTTCTTTGTTGTCATTTTGAACCTACATTTTTATCAGATAAATGAACTATATCTCATTGAATTTAAAATACTAAAAAGAAGCTTGATATAGATCTTTGAAAATCTCTTTATCTGTACTTCATCAACATTATGTGTCAATATTGCGTGGTAATTTCTATATATTCACCAAATATTGTCCTTACTAATAAAGAGAGCTAGGTTTGGTGTTTCATGTCTCTAATCCCAGCACTCAGGATGCTGAGGATCATGAGTTTGAGACCAACCTGGACTACATGGAAAGACCCTATATCCAAAAATTAAAAAATCAAAATGGACAGAGATAGTATTTCAGTGGTAGAAGAGTTATCTAGCATGAAAAAGGCTCTGGGTTAGGGCCAGGAGTTTGGCCCAGAGGTAGAATGCTTGTCTAGCATGCACAAAGACAAGGGCTTGATTCCTCGATACCAGATATACACAAAAAGTTGGAAGTGGTGCTGTGGTGCAAGTGGTAGAGTGCTAGCCTTGAAAAAAACCCAAGGACAGTACCCAGGCCCCTAAGTTCAGTCCCCAGGACTGGCCAAAAAAAAAAAAAAAAGGTTCTGGGTTTCATGCTTAACATATGGATAGAAAAAGATTAAAGTTTCATAAAGAGAAAGAATTAAAACATTTATCCTCCCTTTCCCATATGAGTTTGTGTGTGTGTGTGTGTGTGTGTGTGTGTGTGTGTGTGTGTGTGTGTGTTAAACCAATTAGTTGATAAAAACCTTCCTCATGAAGGAATCCAATTGGTTCGTTACCAGTGGCTCACCTCTGTAATCTTAGCTACTCAGGAAATTAAAATCTTAGGATCTCCATTTGAAGTCAGAGCTGGAAGTGGAGGTGTGGATCAAGTGGTAGAAAGTCAGCTGTGAGTGAAAGTGCTAAGAGAGAGTTTAAGTCCCAGTACCAGCCCCATCCCCCACCACCACCCAAAAAAATTGTTTAAATAAGCAGTCTAGTTAGTAAGTATAAAAGTAGTGGTAGGAAACCAGGAGTTTGGCCTAGTGGAAAAGTGCTTGCTTAGCATGCACAAAGACCTGGGTTCAATTCCTCAGTACCATATTCATAGAAAAAGCTGGAAGTGGTGCTGTGGCTCAGGTGGTAGAGCTCTAGCCTTGAGAAAGCCCAAGGACAGTGCTCAGTCCCTTAGTTCAAGCCCAGGACTGGCAAAAAAGAAAAAGAAAGCTGGGGGGCCGGGAGTTTGGCCTAGTGGTTAAAGTGCTTGCCTAGCATGCATGAAGACCCGGGTTCGATTCCTCGGTACCACATACCTAGAAAAAAGCCGGAAGTGGTGCTGAGGCTCAAGTGGTAGAGCTCTAGCCTTGAGAAAGTCCAAGGACAGTGCTCAGGCCCTGAGCTCAAGCCCAGGACTGGCAAAAAAAAAAAAAGAAAGAAAAAGAAAGCTGGGATGTAGCTCAATGCAAAGTGTTTGCCTAGCAAGTAGAATGTCCTTGGTTCAGTTCCTATTACCAAAAGAGAAAAACATATTCATTCTCTCTCTCTCTGGATGAAAATATTTTAAAATGAAATGTTGAGCATTTCATTTATTCATTAATATTTATTTCATGTAGGAAATAATTAGATGAATGCTTATTCTCTTTTGTAAGAGAGAACAGCATTATTGCCAAGGTACAAAACAGCTTCAAGCTATACCAAGCTGGGTGCCAGTGACTGACACCTGTAATCCTAGCTACTCATGCAGCTGAGATCTGAGGATTGTTGTTAAAGCCTGCCCAGGCAGTAAAGAATGTGAGATTGTCTCAAGTTAAACACAAAAAAACTGGGAGTCAAGTGGTAGAGCACTAACCTTGAGCAAAATATGCTCAAAGACATCACCATTGCAGATTTCAAGCCCCAGCGCGCGCGCGTGCACGCACACACACACACAAAGCAATATAGTCCATTTCTATGTTTATTTAAAAACGCTAACAGTAATAATTATGTTTATTTTATGAGTTGGCTAGATATTTCTATTTTATAGTTTAATTTTATTATGAATATGTGTTTTTATTTGCTTAGTTATACAGGAGATTGTTTCATTGTTAAAATCTCCATATATATTTCTACTGAATTCCAATCGGGTTCATCCCTTCTATCACATTCCCTGCCTCCCTCCACTCTAAGATAGCATCCCCAGTGAGTTTCTTTATTTCAATTATGAATACATATTTATAAAGAAGAATAAAAAGGAAATTTGCAAATAGCCTATTCCAGTATAACGCACTTTCTCCATGGTTTGTGATTGCAGCATAACCCTCAACTCAGCAGTCCCATTATTTCACCAGCTCAGTCGCCAGCACCAGCTCAACTGTCTACCCTGAAAAGTCTACGTCCATCTGGACCATCGATTTCCATCATGTCCCAGTTTTCTAGACCTTTCGTTCCTGGGCAGGGTAAGTATGTGAAATGAGTCATAGCTTCAGAAGCTTTAAGACATCCATTCACAGTTTTCTGGTAACTTATCTTGATATTGACTTTCTGTTTTCCACAGAGTTACATTTTCATCTTCAACCAAACATGTCTATTTATTACCATATATCAATTCTTCTAACTTTAATGTTCTGTTGTAAACTAACAATTGTTGAATTCTGAGTAACTAGGATTACAAGTATGAACTAATAATGTCCATTGTTTGTTTTCGCCAGGCCTGGGGCTTGAATTCAGGGCTTGGACAATGTCCCTGAGCTTCTTTTGCTCAAAGCTAGCACTCTACCACTTGAGCCACAACTCCACTTGAGGCTTTTTCTGTTTATGTGGCACAAACTGAGTGCCAGTGACTCCTATCAATAATCCTAGCTACTTAGGAGCCTGAGAACTGATGATTTGCAATTGGAAGCCAACCCTGGCAGCGAAGTCCACTTACCACTAAAAAGCCAGATGTGAAGCTGAGGTTCAAGTGGTAGAATATAAGCCTAGGCTTGAGCATAAAGGCTGAGGAATAACACCCAGACCCTAAGTTCATGCTCCAGTACTCCCACCATAAAAATAAATAAATAAATATTTATGCAGGCTGGACATGTTTGTAATCCCAGCTATTACTGGAAATAGAGATCTGGTAGTTTTCATAGTTTGAGGCTAACCAAAGCAAACATTTTTCAAAAATGCCATCTCAGTCCATAATCTCAGGGAGATAGAACACTGTGTAGGTAATAGGGTAGAGAATTCAATCTGGAGCTAGTCTCAAACAAAAACACTTGACCCTTCCTGAAAAAAAACAATTAGAGCAAAAAAACAAAAAACCTGGTAATAAGGCTTTAGTGGCAAAGCATTGCCTAGCAAGCTCAATCCTCTTCAGTTCAAATCCCAGTACTGGAGGAGGGGAAAAATACAGCGAGGGGTTAAAGTAACCAAAAAGAAGGTGTCTATTAAGCCTTTAAGAACTCAAGGGCTGGGAGTGTAGCTAAGTGGTAGAGTGCTTGCCTAGCATGCACAAAGAGCTGGGTTCAATTCCTCAGTACCACATACACAGAAAAAGCCGAAGTGGTATTGTGGTTCAAGTGGTAGAGCTCTAGCCTTGAGAAAGCTCTCGCAGGCCCTGAGTTGAAGCCCTAGGACAGGCAACAACAACAACAACAAAAAAGAACTTAACCAAGCCTTAAGCAAAAAGTGTTCAATGAGCCCTGAGTTCAAGCCCCAGGACTAGCAAAAGAAAAAAAGAAAAGAAAAGAAAAAAGAACTTACTCAGCATTGTCAAATATTAGATTAGGAAAATTAATATTAAAACCAGAATGTATAAAACGATAAGGCTATTTGGGGAAGAGTAGTGGCAGTTTCCTGCACTTAGTTACTTACTATACAACAGAGCAATTCTTTCTGAGGTGAAAAAATTTGAAAATAAATTGATACATACTTATACATTTTGTTTGTTTTATCAGTTGAAATCTGGGCCTGGGTACTGTCCCTGAGCCTGGGTACTGTCCCTGAGCTCTTCAGCTCAAGACTAGCACTCTACCACTTTGAGCCACAGTATCACTTCGTTTTCTGGTGGGACTTTTGTGCCCAGAATTGCTTTGAACAATGATCCTCAGACCTTAGTCACCTGAGTAGCTAGGATTTCAGGCATAAGGCACCTGCGCCCGGCTATAAGAACATTTTGAAACAACTTTGTTTACAGTAGCTCAAACTGTATATGACAAACAACAGAAAATTGGCCAAATTTGTGGTATCTCCTTACAATGGATATTCTTAATAGTAAAAGTGTACAAAGCAGGCTTATGCACAGTAATGTAGATGAATCTGAGAGGTATTATGTTAATTGAAACAACAAATCAGACAAGTCACATGTAGTATCACACTCCTGTAATTTTAGCATGGACTGAGGCAGGATAGCAACAATCTAACCTGGGCAAGGTAATGAGAAGGAACTTTATATTTGAAAATCCATACCTGTTTCTGTCTGTTGTCATTATGAATGAGGAAAAAAAGTATATAAGATATCCTGAAGGTTGAGGGGTGCTAAACTGTTTTTGTTTTGCAAGAAGAATTGAACTATTTTTAATAAAAAGTAAATGGTGGAAAATGGAGAAAAATTAATTTTCTGAAGGTATTTTCCTAGTACTTATTGATAACCCTCTTCCACATAGAGAGTATACTAAATTCAGTGACCTACGGTTTAAATGAGAGTATAACCCAACTTAAATTATTTTCAAGGACAAACTTTTTGCTGTTAGCACTTTTTTTTTTGTTTTTTTTTTTTTTTTTTTGGCCAGTCCTGGGCATTGAACTCAGGGTCTGAGCACTGTCCATGGGATTTCCCAAGGCTAGCACTCTACCGCTTGAACCACAGCACCACTTCTGGCTTATTTTTCTATGTATATGGAACCAAGGAATGGAACCCAGGTTTTCGTGCATGCTAGGCAAGCACTCTACCACTAGGCCAAACTCCCAGCCTCTGCTTATGAAGCCATTAATATGTGATGGATGGCTTTAGTCACTCCTGAGTGAAGAAAAGAATGAAAGGTCTCCATCTTAACTACCCCAACAAAAATTCTTAAATCAACAAAGATTTCAGTAGAAGTTATGTAGGCACTGAAAGCCTGAGCCCCTCAGTATAAAAAGATTTACATCGAAAATTCAAATTTCATTTAAGCCAGGTGCTGATGGCTCATACCTGTAATCCTAGCTACTCAGGAGGCTGAGATCTGAGAATCATGGTTCAAAGCCAGCCTGGGCACTAAAGTCTGTGAGACTCTTATCTCCAATTTAACCTGTAGAAAACTGTAAGTGGCACTGTTGTTCAAGGGGTAGCCTTGAGCTGAAGAGCTTAGGGACAGGCCCAGGCCCAGAGTTCCAGCCCCTCAACACACACACACGCGCGCGCGATAAAAGTAGAGCTGTGGCTCAAGTGGTAGAACACCACCTGAGTGGAAAAAAATAAAGAACAAAGGGCAATGAATGCAGACCCCATTAGTTGCACAAAAGAAAAAAAAATAGGGGGCTGGGAGTTTAGCCTAGTGATAGACTGATTGCCTAGCATGCACTAAGCCTTGAGTTTAATTCCTGGGCACCACATACATGGAAAAGCTGGAAGTGGTACTGTGGCTCAAGTGGCAGGGTGCTAGCCTTGAGCAAAATATATCCAATAACAGTACCCAGGCCCTAAGTTCAAACCCCAGCACTGGTAAAAATTAAAAAAAAAAACTGACTCAAGGCCTAGAATATAAATATATCTTTTGGTTAATACAACTCGTGTGTATGTAATTAAGAGTGGACTGAGGCGATAGAACCTGTTTTCCTGAGTTCTTTCTTGTCACCTGAAATGTAAGTTTTTAGCCATCATACAGAAAGGTAGATTTCTAGTGGGTAGACTGAGTATTATACTTACTTTGATGGATTTTATTTTGTAATTTGGATTTAATATCAAATTTTTCTTAGATTCTTCTATTTCTTCAAGTTTTGCGGGGGAGGGGTTGATGGTGGCAATGGTGGTGGTGATCATGGGGCTAAAACTCAGGACCTGAGCACTGTCCCTGAGCTCTTTTGTTCAAGGCTCACATTCTACCACTTTGAACCACAACATTACTTCTAATTTTCTAGTGTTTAATTAGAGATAAGAATCTTGTGGACTGCCTGGGCTGGCTTTGAACATAGACTCTCAAATTCTAGCCTCCTGAGTAGCTAGGTATAGGCATGAGCCACTTGCACCCAGCTTACACTTCATTTCTATTTAGTAAAAAGAAAAATAACTGGGAAAATATAAGGGAAGGGGTGACAGTGTCCAAAAAGAAATGTACTCTTGCCAGGCTCACTGGCTCACATCTGTAATCCTTGCTACTCAGAAGGCTAAGATCTGAGGATCGCAGTTCAAAGCCAGCCCAGGCACAAATGTCCATGAGACTCTTATCTCCAAAACACCACCAGAAAAACGGAAGTGATGCTGTGGCTCAAGGGGTAAGGCAGTATCCTTGAGCTGGAGAGCTCAGAGACAATGCCCAGGCCCAGAGTTCAAGTCCCATGGCCAACCAAAAAAAATAATAATAAGGGAAAGAAAGAAAGGAAGGATCTCTACCAAACTTCTGTAACTATAACCCCTCTGTATGTCATCATATAGTAATTATTTTTTAATTTTAGTTTAATAGTTGAAATGGCTTCAAAATGAGGGCTTGTAAATTACTCAGTTTTTAACCACTTACCCCCTTTATAACTTCTGTTGTTGGCCCTAATCATTTCAGAAATTTACTTTGGCTCTTTAAAAATATATGGCAAGAGTGGCATATACATACGTACGTACATACATACATACATACATACATACATACATACATACATACATACATACATACGTGCAGTGGCTCATGCTTGTGATCCTAACTACTCAGGAGGCTGAGATCTGAGGACCATGGTTCAAAGGCAGCCCGACACTAAAGTCCCAGGCCCAGAGTTCAAGCCCCATGACACACAAAAAATATGTATGTGTGGCAAATTCCTTGATGTTACTAGGGTTGGAACTCATTGCCTCTCAAGTTACTAAACAGGTGTTCTTACTGAGGAAGTCATTCTTCCAGCCCTGTATTTTGCTGGTTATTTTGAGATAGAGCCTCACTTTCTGCCCGAATTTGTGTCTAGGTACATCTGCCACAAACACAATCACTACATTTAGCTCTCTATTAAAAATGAGTCTTCACCAAGACCCAAGCTATTTTTATAAATACTCCAGTATCTGTAACTTCTTTTATACTGTTATATCTGTTTATCCAATTCTTCATTTTAGACAACTTAGAAAACCCATAAAGAGGAGAGAAAAAACATAAAAATGTTTTTGTTGACTTTTAGGAGATACCAGGTATCCATTACTTGGCCAGCCTCTGCAGTACAACCCTCCTGCAGTTCTACATGGACACATTCCTAACCAGCAGGTATGAATGACAGCACTTGACCTCTTGGGCTTTGTCACAGAACAATATATTCTGTTGCTAAGAATGTTGGGGAGGGACTTCCCATCTGTTGGCACTACTCAAGAAGTTCTGTGTGTGCCATAAGCAGCTGCTTTATGCCTGTAAGCATTGGCCCTTACCAAGCAAAGTTGTTAAGTGGTAGCTGCTAGGCTGAGCTGTGCTTCAAAAAAGCTATGGAAAGATAGGTACCCCAGAGCTCGAGCCTCCCTTCAGGTAACAGGTTACAATGAGAGACAAACAGAATATCTCTACAAAGCAGAATCCAGAAAGCATATAGTTTGTTTCTGCTGAAGTACAAAACCCAAACTAAGTATGTTTATGTGCTAAGTTTGTAAGATTACAAACACATATTTTGGCATTATAAAACTTGATTGGCAACTCTTTTTGTGTCTTCAGGGTCAGTCTGGCAATAGACATGGAAACCGAGGAAGGAGACAAGCGAAAAAAGCTGCATCTACAGACCTTGGAGCAGGAGAGGCAGGTGTGTCCTCCAAGGGCAATTGGATCTGGGTCTGCAAAATATGACAATCTGACAATACACTACACTGCAGTAATCATGTTTCCTCTTGAAAAAGAAAAGTCCCTAAAAATTATGCAGTCTTCAATTTAGGGTTCTTGAATTTTATTTACTTTTATTTATTTATTTATTTCGCCACTCCTAGAGCGTGTACTCAGGCCTGGGCACTGCCCTTGAATACTTCTTTGCTCAAGGCTAGTGCTCTGCGACTTGAACCACAGTGCCACTTCTGGCTTTTTCTGTGTATGTGGTACCCAGGAATTGAACCCAGGACTTCATGCATGCTTGGTGAACACTCTACCACTAGGCTACACTTCCAGGCCCTTTTATTTTTTTTAGCAGGCCTGGGGATTGAATTCACAGCCTGGCCCCTGTCCTTGAGCCTCTCTGTGCTTAACACTAGTGCTCTACCACTTGAGAAACAGTACTACTTCCTGATTTTTCTATTTATGTGATGTTGAGGAATCAAACCCCGGACTTCATACAAGCTAGGCAAGTGCTCTACCAGTAATCCTTATTTCCAGCCCTTGTGTTTTTGTTTTTGTGCCAATTTGGGGTTTAATTTAAAGCCTGGGCACTGTCCCTTGAGCTATTTTGCTCACCCCCACTTGAGCCACAGCTCCACTAACAGCTTTTTGCCTGTTAACTAGAGATAATAGTCCCTGACTTTCCTACCCAGGTTGGCCTTGTACAGTCCTCAAAGTTAAACCTTCTGAGCCATGTGTTTTGTAACTCTTGTCTTGGTCCAGATGTGAGAGTAAATATAGAGGCACAGATGAGTTTAGGAGCAATGAAAGGGGCCTAGAAAAAAGAGGTGTCTGGGGGCCAGGAATCTGGCCTAGTAGTGGAGTGCTTGCCTAAAATTAGGCACAAAGACCCGGGTTCAATTCCTCAGTACCACATACATAGAAAAAAAAAGCCAGAAGTGGTGCTGAGGCTCAATTGGTAGAGCTCTAACCTTGAGAAAGTCCAAGGACAGTGCTCAGGCCCTGAGCTCAAGCCCAGGACTGGCAAAAAAAAAAAAAAAAAAAGGGATGGGGGGGAGGTGTCTGAGAGAAGCACTTGATGTGAACAGCCTCTGTGTTCTTTGAGAACAAGGTTGTTGTCATATCCATGGAGGAAAAGCTAGCAAAATACTTTTCCTTTCATACTTTTTTTTTTTTTTTGCCAGTCCTGGGCTTGAGCTCAGGGCCTGAGCACTGTCCTTGGACTTTCTCAAGGCTAGAGCTCTACCACTTGAGCCTCAGCACCACTTCCGGCTTTTTTCTATGTATGTGGTACTGAGGAATCGAACCCAGCTGTTCGTGCATGCTAGGCAAGCACACTACACTAGGCCAAACTCCCGGCCCTCCTTTCATACTTTTAACTGTCTTCTCAACAGTCTTGGGTGGTTAGTTTTAGGGTAAGTGTTTATATACCTACTTTACAACGGGAATAGAAAGTTGGTTTAGGGAAGCCACTATTGGTACTACATTTTATCTATGCAGCTATCACAGAATATGGGTGTCAGTAGCTTAACAATGTTATCTCTGTACTCCCTGCCTAACAAAGAAGTAAAAATGATTTAAAAGGTAGCTGTAATGATGGCAGTGTGTGGTTTAGAAATATTGCAAGAAAATTCTGTTCATTTCCTATGTTGTATTTGAGTCTGCAGTACTTTTTTTTTTTTGGTAACAGGGATATAGTAATCATTTTTACACTTTTTCCATTCTAGTTGTTGGCAAGGTCTTAGAAATTACTGAACTACCTGATGGAATAACTCGCATGGAAGCTGAGAAACTTTTTGGGGAACTCTTTAAAATTGGAGCCAAGATCCGGTGGCTTCGGGACCCCCAGTCCCAGCCCCAGCTGCATCGTCACCCTCTCTGCTGTGGCAGTGGAGACAGCACTGTCAACTCTGAACGCTCTAAACCCAGTGACTTGGCTTCTACATACACGGTCTTAGCCACATTCCCCTCCATTTCGGCTGCACAGAATGCCCTGAAGAAACAAATTAACTCAGTTAACAAGTTTAAGCTGAGAACAAGCAAGAAGCACTATGACTTTCACATTTTGGAAAGGGCAAGTTCTCAGTAACAGCCCCTTTTGAACCCTTCAGTCTATGGTTCCCCTGCCCTCTTTCATCTCTGATTGGCTTGGTATTTGGAGCTTCTCTTAACATTATAGAGACTCCTAGAGTGTACTGTCATTGTGGTATAGCTTTTGAAGGCCAGTGATCCAGCAAAAGGAGGAAAAATTGTACATTTTACCCCACTGACTTAGAGGAAGCCACACAGAAATGATACAGAGTTAGCAGCTTTTTCCAAGGAAATGCTGTTCAGATGCCTCCTAACTTTTATAGTTATTTTGTTTTATATTTCTGAATTCTTGTATCAGATCCAAAGCTCTATTGTACAGCAAATTATTCTTCAAAGTGATTATAACCAGTTGCAACCTGTATTTCTTTTTGCAGCCAGCACAGTATGACCCAACTGAGAATTGGGGGGGGAAAAAGAATGCAGGAGTGGAATAACCAAGTCAAAACCATGTACATCTTTTTGGGGGGCTGAGGGTGCTAAGGAGAGCCCACAAATAGAAGATTACTCTTCCCCTGTATCTCCATAAACACAGAAACATTTTCCAGAAAATACAAAACTTCCCTATAGGGTCCTTATTCATTTAGGTAGTATGAATGTTAAGTGTAAAGTAAATTATGTTCTTAATGCCTCTTAATCAAACCACTTATATTCAAAGGGGAGTAGGAATCATCCTAGGCAGGAAAATACTTCCATTTTTTTAAGTGTCCCTCCAATAACTAAATGCCACTTAACCTGCATTCCCCTCCTTTGGGTTTTTTTGTCACCTATGAAAATGCCTTTGATGAGTGCTGGAAATTTCTTAAGTGGTTTAAATTTTTTTCCATTGTTTGCAGCGGATTACTGGACATCAAAGATTCATTGCACTTAGGAACCTTCTTTTCAATTTCTGTGTAATTTGCAAGGCTGTACAATGTGTGCTGATGCAAGCCTTTTTCAGTTCAAGAGAATAAATGTTTACAAATACAGATTACTTTGTGTTTTTAATTATAAACACCTTTATAATTAGGTAATTATAAAACTGCATAATTTTGTTTTAGCTTATATATTTTGTGCATAACTTTTCAGTTGGGCATAAACACTTTACCAAACATCTTTCTCCATTGTTAGCCAAGAGGAGTCACACTGCTAGAACTCGAAAGTTGAAGTTTGGTAGTTGTGATGGCCTGTTAAACTGGTTTTCATCCCATCTAGACTAAGTGCTTATTATGAAACTGAAAAGCACCAGATTCTAATGCACTCACTGTAGAGCATTTGCAGAATTCTTCTTGGACCCAGTGATGTCAAGGCTTCTTGAAAGCTGGCATCAAAAGTCAGAAAAGAGGAGCCAGGCTCATGGCCTAGTGGTAGAATGCTTACGTAGCACACATAAAACCCTGGGTTCAATTCCTCAGTACCACATATACAGAAAAAAGTCAGAAGTGGTGCTATGGCTCAAGTGGTAGAGCACTAGCCTTGAGAAAGCCAAGGACAGTGTCCAGGCCCTGAGTTCTAGCCCCAGGACTAGCCAAAAAGGAAAAGAGCCAGGTGCTAGTGCTGAATTCCTATAATCCTAGTTACTCAGAGGACTAGGATCTGAATATCAGGGTTGGAAGCTAGTCCAGACAGGGAAGTCTATGATTCTTAATCTCCTTTTAACCACCAGAAAGCCAGAAGTAGAGCAGAGACTCAGTGATAGCATGCTAGCCTTGAATAGAGAAACTAATGGACAGCAGCCTAGCCCTGATTTCAAGTCCTAAAACTGCACACAAAAAATATAAAATAGAAATTCATTGGCTGGGAGTTTGGCCTAGTGGTAGAGTGCTTGCCTAGCATGCACGAAGACCCAGGTTCGATTCCTCGGTAGCACATACGTAGCAAAAAGCCAGAAGTGGTGCTGTGGCTCAAGTGGTAGGGCCCTAGCCTTGAGAAAATTCAGGGGGAGTGCTCAGGCCCTGAGCCCAAGCCCAGGATTGGCAAAAAAAAAAAAAAAAATTCATCAGTTGTCCTAGTTATATTTCAAATGTTCAGTAACCATATGTGGCAGTGATGCTGTTAAAAAGGTCTCATGGCCAGGCATGATGGCTCAGGTTTGTAATCCTAACTACTTAGGAGGCTGAGATCTGAGAATCACGGTTCAAAGCCAGCCTGAACTAAAGTCTGAGAGACTAATCTCAGTTAACCACTAGAATACTGGCAGTGGCACTGTGGCCCCCAGGGTAGAGTGCTAGCTTTGAGCTGAATTGCTCAGGGACAGTGCCCAGGCCCAGCATTCAAGCCCCATGACCAACAACAAAAAAAAACTCATACCTAGAGGCTGGTATTTACCCCAAGGGTCTCAGTTGAGAACTAGCCCAGATAAGAAAACCTACCCAGCAAAAAGCCACAAATAATGATGGTGTAGATAGTAGAGCCCAGCCTGGAATGACAAAACTAAGCAAAAGTACAAGGCTCTGAGTTTAAGCCAGAAAGGATTTCTGAACATTGGAATTTGCTTCTTGACAATAGATTTAGTAGAGTTTTCCAAAATGTCAAGGAAAAATAGGAAGTTACTGAGTTCTTGAATAATAGGAGCAGAGCTTCTTGCACCAATACTTGATAACAGTCTGCAAGTAAATAAATTTCTGTTGATGGTTTGCTTCCACAAACAATTATGACTTAACTGGAACATTTGTTTTTTCCTGCCCTGTTGACTACTGGTTGCTTTAATTTCAGCTCAAGTGGTATTTCTTTTAGATAGCCTGCTCTTATTCCAGACCTCCTTGTTGCTGTGCACAATAGTAATTTCTGCTGGTAGTAGACTCTAATAACATCCTGTACTGTACTTCCTCTTCAAATCATCACAGTGGTAATTACAGAAGTAATTGACTAATTAGTTGCATTTTACCCATGTGTTTACCCATCAGAATGCAATTAGGAGACACTTGCAGAGACTTGCTTTCATTTACAGATACATTCCTTCCACCAATAGGACTTTTCTCGTGAAATGATTGAAGATCTGACTGTAATAAACACTTTAAATCATGAAAGATGTAAATATGATTTTCTTAAGCATGATTTGGGAAGGCAACTAAAATTAATTGCTGTCATTTGTAATGCAGTTAATTTGGGTGTTTTTTTTTTTTAATTTTTTTTGTCAGAGCCAGGGCTTGAACTCAGGGCCTGAGCACTGTTCTTGGTCTTTGTCAAGGTTAGAGCTCTACCACTTGAGCCACAGCATCACTTCTGGCTTTTGTATGTGGTACTGAGGAATTGAACCCTGGTCTTTGTGCATGCTAGGCAAGCACTGTACCACTAGGCAAACTCTCAGCTCATTGGATGTTTTTGGGGGGAGGATAGTACTCTAAAACAACAACAGCAACAACAAAAACTGGTGGCATAGCCTGGAAGCACAACCTAGTAGTAGAGTGCTCACCTAGCATGCACAAAGCCAGGGGTTCAATTCTTCAGTACCACATACTTAGAAAAAGCTGGAAGTGGTGCTGTGGCTCAAGTGGCAGAGCACTAGCCTTGAGCAAAAAGTGTCCAAGGACAGTGCCCAGACCCTGAGTTCAAGGACCAGAAAAAAAAAAAAAAGTGGCAGTCCTTTTCTACAAAATTCTACTGACTGCAAGAAGTTGAGGTGGGAGGGAGGAGGGAAAAGGGCAGGAGGAAGCATGTGACACTTTGTCTCCCAGAGGAAAGTAGACCACTCTACTAGTGAGGAATAATGAAAGGTACTGTGGAGGATTAACTGCTGGGTAAGCTCAACAGAATTTGTCAGTTTGAGTCATTGTTTGATAAGGCTTCCTCCTTGTGGATTCAGCTTTCTAGTATATGTGTTTTGGTCTAGGATCCTTAGATCCTAGCCTGCTGAGTAGCTAGGATTTAGGTATGCACAACCAGTTCCTGGCTGCTTTCTAGTATATGCTTGGTCCCATCATCACCCTCTTTTGCAGCATTTGGAATTTCTCTTCTATGGCATTGGTCACCAAAAATTGTCTTTGCAAAGTCATCCTATCTCACTCATCAATGCCACTTACAAAATGCCTACCTTTTGTTATATAGAGGAATAAAGAACAATGAACATTTAAGATTAGGAGTAAGTAAGTGTAAGTCACAGACTAGTGGCTTACAACTGTAATCCTAGCTCAGGCAGTAGATTTAACACTTAAGGAAAGTTTTAAGTTAGAAAAATAATTTGTGTGTGTGTGTGTGTGTGTGCGCGCGCGCGCGCACGTGCACACATATATATGCCTGTGCCAGTGCTGGAGATAAAACTCAAGGGCATCAGCTCTGTCCTATAGCTTTTTTGGTGGTTAACTGGAGATAAGAAAGTCATAAACTTTCCTACCTGGGCTGGGTGTGAACTGTGATCCTCAGATTTCAGCCTCCTGAGTAGCTAGGATTATAGGTATGAACTAGTAATGTGTCAAGTTTATCATTTCCTTATGATAAAAATATTTCAAAATTCTGCTGGGACTATTTACCATAGCAAAGATATGGAACCAACCCAGATGCCCTTCAGTTGATGAGTCAACAAGATGTGGTATTTATACACAGTGGAATTCTATGCTGCTGTCAAAAAGAACAACCCATTTGTAATGAAATGGAAAGACTTAGAAAAAATCATATTAAGTGAAGAAAGCCAGACTCAAAGGAACATAGGCTCAATGATTTCCCTCATTTGACATAATCAGTAGAAACTTTGGGCTCTCCTAGCAGAGATTTACAATAGAACAAAGCCTAGATACATAAGGCCATATAGTATGATGCTAAATGAAAGGACCTCCAAGATATAGAACCAAAATCCATATAATGAGTGATTGTTGTCTTTAATGTACTATGCTGTCTCTCTTTTGCTGTCCCTTGGTTATCTCATTTTGTTACAGTATTTCACCTTGTTATCTGATATATTGGATATATGCATATTTGATTATTTGAAATTGGATAAGGAAGGGGAGAAACAAGATGAGGCAGGGGAGGGAAACAGGGACCAAGACATGAGAAAAGGTATCAAAGTATGTGAAGTAATGTACCTTCTATCTGGTGAATATAATGTAACCCTTCTATTAATTACAATAAAAAAATATGGAAAAAAACTTCGGCTGGGCATGGTGGCTCATGCCTGTGGTCCTAGCTACTCAGGAGGCTGAGATCTGAGGACTCTGATTCAAAACCAGCCCAGGCACTAAAGTCCATGAGACTTTGATCAATTAACCACCAGAGAACCGGAAGTGGCACTGTGGCACAAGGGGTAGGGTAGCAGCCTTGAGCTGAGGGACAGTGTCCAGGGCCCAGAGTTCAACTCCCACAATCAAATA
The DNA here is from genome assembly GCF_031878675.1 of Megascapheus bottae. Lineage (NCBI taxonomy): Eukaryota > Metazoa > Chordata > Mammalia > Rodentia > Geomyidae > Megascapheus > Megascapheus bottae. The sequence continues at coordinate 40,658,644 of NC_143520.1, read as the reverse complement.
AATAAATAATTAAATTTTCTTCTTTTTGTTTCTGTCAATCCTAGGAATTGAACTCAGGGCCTAGGCCCTGTCCTTGAGTTTTACTCAAGGCTAGTTCTCTACCACTTGAGTCATAGCACCACTTCTGACTTTTTCTGTGTATGTGGTATCAAGGAATTGAACCTGAGTGCCAGACAAGCATTTTACCAGTAGGCCATGCTCCTGGCCGTTTTTGTGTGTTTGGTCGGTCATGGAGCTTGAACTTAAGGCCTGGGTGCTATCCCTGAGTGTGTTTGTGTGTGTGTGTGTGTGTGTGTGTGTATGTGTGTGTGTTAATCCTAGGGCTTAAATTCAGGGCCTGGGTGCTATCCCTGAGTGTGTGTGTGTGTGTGTGTGTGTGTGTGTGTGTGTGTGTGTGTGTGTTAATCCTAGGGCTTAAATTCAGGGCCTGGGTGCTATCCCTGAGTGTGTGTGTGTGTGTGTGTGTGTGTGTGTGTGTGTGTGTGTGTGTGTGTGTGTGTTAATCCTAGGGCTTAAATTCAGGGCCTGAGCATTGTCCTTAGGGTTTCCCAAGGCTAGAACTCTACCACTTGAGTCCACAGCATCACTTTGGGCATTTTTCTATGCATGTTATACTGAAGAATTGAACCAGAGTCTTCATGCATTCCTAAGCAAGCACTCTACCAATAGATGTACAAAAGGGTTACAGTTACGTGGGTTTACTAAACTTTAATCCTAGCATGTAGCTTAATAATAAAGCATTTTCTGAACTTATTCATAGGCATCGGTTTTATTTCTATTACCTGCAAACAAAACCCTGAAAGCCCACTTAAAACTAAAAGATCAGGGACCGAGAGTTTGGTCTAGTGGTTAAAGTGCTTGCCTAGCATGCACGAAGTCCCGGGTTCGATTCCTCAGTACCACATATATAGAAAAAAGCTGGAAGTGGTGCTGAGGCTCAAGTGGTAGAGCTCTAGCCTTGAGAAAGTCCGAGGACAGTGCTCAGGCCCTGAGCTCAAGCCCAGGACTGGCAAAAAAAAAAAAAAAAAACCTGAAAGATCAATTGTAAAGGGTCTGGAATGCTGGCACATGCCTATGGTCCCAGATAGGAGGAAGCAGAGGGTAAGAGGGTCATATGTCAGAAAATCACCAGTGAGGTCTCCGCAGGCAAAACCTTGGGGTCCTACTAGAAAAATAACTTTAAAAAAAAGAGAGAAAGAAAAAAGGGGAGGGCCTTTTATAATACTGTCTATAGCACAACCATCACTATATAAAAAGAAATCAATTATTATTCATTTTATTACTTTTTGAAAGCAAAGACTTTATTTTATTATAGTACAAGGGCTGAGGTAGATAGGATGGTATAGATGCCACAGGCATGCATCTATTACTCTAATTAGCCTTGTATGCCCATTCCCAAGTCCAGGAATGAGCCAAACGTGCTGCCACACAGCCACATGCACTGCAATTTTCCCAATGCCACCCATCAGCTTCTAACTCCACATTGTGATCCTAAAATAGGAAAAGGTGCCAAAAAGCCACCCCACCCCCACGTAATATCCATATCACAACTCATGACAAAGACAAAGCCTGTCTTCACATGGAAATATTTGGTCACAGCAGTAGACCCACTGGCACTTCACTATTGATCTTAAAAACAAAACAAAGATCTAGAAGTTTGGCCTAGTGGTAGAGTGGTTGCCTACCATACAACCTTGGTACCACATACATAGAAAAAGCCAGAAATGGTGCTGCAGCTCAAGTGGTAGAGTTCAAGCCCTGTTACTGGCAGAAAAGCAAAACAAAAACCACTTTTTTTTTTTTTTAAATACCAGTCTTAGGGCTTGAAGTCAGGGTTTGAGCACTTTCTCTGATCTTTACTCAAGACTAGTACTCTATCTGACTCTGGTACCTGGGATATTGTATATACATAAATTTGTTTATTTGAAATAGGAAAGAGGAGAGGGGAAAACAAAATGATTGGGAAGGGGTAAAGGGGAGGGAAATGGGGACAAAAACATGAGAAAGTATCAATGTGTGAGAAGTAATGCACCTACTACCTGATGAATGTAACTGTAACCCCTTTATACATTATCCTGACAATTAAAAAAAAAAAGACTAGTACTCAGGTTGGGAATGTGACTTATTAGTAGAGTGTTTGCCTAGCATGCATGAAACTATTTGATTCCTCAGTGATTCCACAAAAACAAAAAATACCTAAAGTGGTGCTGTTGCTTAAATGGCAGAGTGCTGAACTTGAGCAAAAGCAGCTCAGGGACAGTGCCCAGGCCCTAAGTTCAAGCCCCAGGCCTCCCCCACCCCAAAAACCAAATTAAATAAGGCTAGCACTCTACCTCTGGCTTTTTTGTGCATGTGTGAGAGTATAGTTAATTGTAGATAAGAATCTTGTGGGGTTTCCTACCTGGGCTGGCTTCAAATCCAGTCTTGAGATTTCAGCCTAATGAGAGCTAGAATTACAGATGTGAACCTGTAATTGCCGGGGCCCCGAGTTCAAGCCCCAGGACTGGCAAAAAAAAAAAAAATTAAAAAAACAAACTAATGTAGCATGGAACCAGTGGCTCAAGCTTGAGGATTGTGGTTCAGAGCCAGCCTGGGCAAGAAAGTCCATGAGACTCTTACCTCCAATTAATCACCAGAAAACCAAAAGTGGCACTGTGACTCAAGTGGTAGACTGCTATCCTTGAGCTGAATAGCTCAAGGACAGCGCACGGGCTCAGAGCTGAAGCCCCACGACTGACCAAAATTACTAATTAAAAAATAAGCCACAGTACCTAGGGTTACAGGCATGAGCCACCAGCACGTGGCAATATACTCTTCTCCCCTCCCCCGCTCTGGTTGTGGGGCTTGAACTCTGGGCCTGGGTGCTGTCCCTGAGCTCTTCAGCTCAAGGCTAGCACTCTAACACTTAAACCACAGCGCCACTTGTGTTTTTTTGTTTTTTTTTTTTTTAACCACTTGGGGTTTTTTTTGTTTGTTTTTATGTGAGGCTGTGTGAGAGATTGTTAGTTTATTAAGAAATGAATACACTTTCAAATGTCTAGAGGCAACTCGAAGGAGAGACTTCGAATTGTTTTCATCTTGCACAAGTTTTAACTAAGTGTAAGGGAGTTAAGAGTATTAAATTATTCTCCAGGCCAGCACAGTGGCTCAAGCTTGTAATCCTACCTACTCTGGAGGCCGAGATCTGAGGATCAAGGTTCAAAGCCAGCCCAGGCACAAAAGGACCTGAGACTCTTGTCTCCAATTCTAGAAAATGGGAAGTGGGGCTTGGCTCAAGGGTAGGGTGGTAGCCTTGAGCTGAAGAGCTCAGGGACAGCACCCAGGGTGAGTTTAAGCCCCATGACCCACAAAAAAAAATTATATGTTTATATATATATATATATGTATGTATATATATATATATATATATACACACACACATATTCTCAGAGCTAAGCAGAGTCACTATTTTAAGGCCAGCATATGTTTACTGAATTATATTTGACCTTCAGGACATGGCTTACTGCCTGAATGGACAAATTAAATATCTATTGTTTCAAAACTAGTTGTAGACCCACCTTGGAGCAGAATTAAGCCCATTCTTAAATCCTTAGGTAAGGTAGGAGGTTTCCCATCTGGAGACATTCGGTGATCTTGGCTGCCAGCTGGAAGGTTTTGTTTGTTTTTGCCAGTCCTGGGGTCTCGAACACATTTGAACTCAAGGCCTGAGCACTGCCTGTGAGCTTCTTTTGTTCTGTTTTTTTCTGTGTATGTGGTGCTAAGGGATCGAACCCAGAGCTATGCAAGGCAAACACTCTGCCACAAAGTCACATTTCCCAGACTTGTTAGCAATTTTAATTACAATGCTTTATCTCGAGACCTAAGATCACAGGTGATCTCTGTCAACCTCAAATGGTTTTAGAATAAGATCTTAACAAAGCTTAAGATACTACTGAGGGCTGACAAGCCATTCTATTAATACCTCCACCTCAAGCCTGTGGGACACATGGCATTACAGAAAGTGACCATCATTATGACTTTTGTCCCGTCTTTTTTTTTTTACAAGGTGAGACAAAATTCAATAGAAACCAGTCTTGGAGTAAATCCCCCCAAAACTCCTTTTGTTCGACGTGGGGACGGCTAGTTCCCATTATTTAAAGTCTCAATGAGGCCTAGAATGGCTCGTCTGAGTCCAGGTGACACTCCTCGACTCTCCTTTGGGGCCCTGTAAGCGCTCACTGTTGCTCTTTCTGGTCCAGCGAAACCAAGGTTACGCGTTCACGGCACGGAAACAAATTTCAGAAGACTACAATTCCCGTCAGGCCTCAGTGCAGTGGACGCCGACGTGTCATAGCAGTTAGCCATCGCGGGCTGCTTCCGCTTCCAGGCCTCGGAGGGTGAGGCCTCGTGGGCGCGCACGCTCTCAGGCCGCAGAGACCAGGCGGCTCTAAGGCGCAGTGCCGCCGGCGACGAGCCGTATCACGTTAGGCGCGGTGCGCCTGGACAAGCGCGCGCTTGCGCGTGTCCCAGGGAACCGCTGACGGGCGCGCTTACGAAGAGTCGGAGGCGGAGGTGGGGGCCGGACCAGCCAAGGGCTGCGGGAGCCGCAGGGCCCGACGGAGTGGGAGGGCGAGGCCAGCTGTGAGACCGCGACGACGACATTTCGAGCGAGCTCCTGAGGCCCAGTGGAAAGATGCTGTGGTTCCAGGGCGCCATTCCAGCCGCCATTGCGTCGGCTAAGAGGAGCGGCTCGGTCTTCGTGGTGTTTGTGGCAGGTGAAGGGGGCGGGGAGGGCGTAGCGCTGTCGGGACACCCCCCCCCCCCCCGGCCTGCCTGCCTTCTTTCCCCGTAGTACCCGGACCCCAGGCGGCCCTCGCGGCTTAGCCAGCCAGGACTCGCCGTCGTTCCCCTTTGGGGCCGGCGCAGACCCTCAGCCCCGCGCACCATCCCCTTGAAGGCCCGCGCGGCTCCGCAGCCTTTCCCCGAGCCTCCCCTCTGGGCCCAGGGTCCTGCAGGCCTGAGGCTGGACGGGCCGCGCTGTGCCGGCCTGGGCCCCGAAGCGCGCGGAGCTGGACGCGGGGAGAAGCGGCCGGCAGGCCCTCGGCGTGAGCCTAGCCCCGAGTGCCCCGGCCGGATCCCAGCCAGGCCGCTCGCAGAGTGGTCGCCGGCGGCCCCGGCCCGCCTCCCCACCCCCTTTTCTCCAGCGTCTTCTGTCCGTCCTGTCCCCAGTGGGGTCCCTTGACGCTGGCCTAGCTCGTGCTGGCGGAGTCGAAGCCCGGTTTGGGGCTTCCAAGTGGTAGTAGACTGTCAGAAAGCTGTGTCATCGGTTCGCCACAAAGAGAAACCACTTGCTGGTCACGGTTGCTGGTAGTGGTACTGTTTCTGGGACGTAAACCTTGAAACTTTGAAATAGGTTTCTTTTCTTTTTGTGTTAGTGCTAGGAAGGAGGGTGTCTAAGGTCCACGCTGACTTTTAATCTCGTTTTCTTTCTTTAAGCACTAGTTTTAGAGAAGTACACACTGAATCTTGGGTCTTCCTTTTGTTGCCTTTCTACAGTTTTCCAGAACGTGTATTGTAATTACCTTATATTGCTCTGTGTTTTTCGGTGCGGGTTCTGGGGCCTGAACTCAAGGCTTAATTAAGACACTGTTCCTGAGCAAGACTAGTACGCTACTACCACTTGAGCCACTTTGAGATACACACATTTTGTTGTTATTATTAAGGTGCTGTTCAGAGGCGCTACCATTTCATAAGTCAGGTAATAAGTAACTTTCGGATTTTTGATGATTAATTGGAGAGACTCCCCGGCTGCCTTGGAATCAAGATCCTCAGATCACAGCCTTCTGAGTAGCTAGGATTAGAGGCACCTGGCCTACTTTGGTTTATTTTGTCACGTATTGTAGGACTGAAATTTTGTGTATCTACAATAAACTATTGTGAGATTGCTTGTTTTCACTACTGGGCCTGTTTGTGACAGGGACTAATTTGAGGTATTTTACTTATAATTCACACATATCTCTTATTTGTTCCAATAACTAAGAGCTGCTGTGAGGAACATATTCTGAAATAGAATAACCTTTACATTTGATTTTTTTTTTTTTTTTTTTTTTGCCTGTTCTGGGGACTGAACTCAGGGCCTGAGCACTATCCTTGGGCTTTCCTCAGGGTTAGTGCTCTACCACTTGAGCCACAGCACCAGTTCTGGCTTTTCTATATATGTGGTACTGAGGAATCGAACCCAGATCTTTGTACATGCTAGGCAAGCACTCTACCACTAGGCCAAACTCCCCACCCTACATTTGAAATTTTTAATTGCTTTATGCTTTTTAAAAATTTTTATTTTTGTACTTGAGTAGTTTAGATGCTGATAGGCTGATTGTTCTAGAGCTATATTATACTTTACCCTAGCTAATAGTTGTTATAGTCCAATAAAAGCAAAATGGGTTAAAATGAAAGGAGATCTATGACATGGTGCTCATTGTGAGTTCAACAATAGGTTTATGGTACTTTTGTGTGTTGTGTGTTGGGGGGAGGGGGCAAGTCATGGGGCTTGAACTCTTGGACTTGGCGCTGTCCCTGAGCTCTTCAGTACTAAGCTACCACCCTACCCCTTAATCCACAGCCTTGCTTCCCATTTTCTATTGATTAATTGGAGATAAGAGTCTCAGGTTCTTCAGTACTCAGATGGCTTACAGGTGTGAGCTACCATGCCCAGTGGTGCCTAAATTGTGTTTTTCATGTAAAATTCTAATTGATCCTTATGGTTAGTAGGTTTAGTAACCCTTTGTAGATAATGCACTTTGGTGTAAATTACTTTGACTTTATACATGAGTCACAAAAATCCAGGTGTGTGGTCTAGTGGTAGAGTGCTTGCCTAGCATGCAGGAAGCCCTGCATTCCATTCCTTACTAGTACATACATAGAAAAATCCAGAAGTGATGCTGTGGCCAAAGTAGCAGAGCACAGCCTTGACCAAAAGTGCTCAAGGATAGTGCTCAGGACTGGCAAAAAATAAAAATAAATAAAAAATAAAGCCCCTTAAAAAATAGATGTCTTGCTTTATTTTTTTTTGTTGGGAAAATCTGAACTACTGTTTATGTAGTCATTTAAATTAGTGGTGAGAAAATCTAGGATATGAAATCTAGGACTATGATAGCCATGTTTTTTTGAACAACACAAAAATCTCATATTTGATGGTTCCAAACATTCCTAAAAGGTACTTCGTTTATGTGTGGGAGGAGGAGTAGGGGGGATGAGTGTGGCATCATTCATCCTGGGGCTAGAACTCAGGGCCTAGGCACTATTCCTGAGCTTATTTTGCCCAAAGTTCACTATCTACTACTTGAACCACAGATCCACTTCTGGCTTTTGTTGTTGTTGTTGTTGTTAATTGGAAGTAAGAGGATCATGACTTACCTTCTTGGTTCCTTAGATCTCAGCCTTCTGAGTAGCTAGGATTACAGATATGAGTCACCTGTGTTCATCTCAAAAAATACTCGAGGTTATCACTGAATTTGAAGCAAGTGCTGCCTCCTCCCCCTGCCCCCCAGGATGGAACCTAGAGCTCTCATATGTTGAACAAGAGCTCTACTATTGTACTACTCAGTCTGTAATACTAGGTTTAACATATTTGAAACTCAGAAATACTTACGCAGTTTTTTGGAGCACGTATAAAGTTTTGTACTTTAAAAGGCTTTGTACAGGGACCAGGAGTTTGGCCTAGTGGTTAAAGTGCTTGCCTAGCATGCATGAAGACCCGGGTTCGATTCCTCGGTACCACATACATAGAAAAAAGCCGGAACTGGTGCTGAGGCTCAAGTGGTAGAGCTCTAGCCTTGAGAAAGTCCAAGGACAGTGCCCAGGCCCAGAGCTCAAGCCCAGGACTGGCAAAAAAAAAAAAAAAAAAGGCTTTGTACATATGATATACACATCTGTTTATAATGTGTATATCTGTACTTGTATGTATGTGTATATATGTATCCTTTAACTTTTTACTAATGAGCACATATTATATGCCTTCAAATATTAATGAGTTTGTCAAAAAAGACTAGTAGTAGTCTGACAGTGGAGTCTATGCTTTGACCTACACTTTTCTAGAGCTTTAGATGATTTTTCTGTTGTTCTATGGTGGAGCTTGAGCTCTGTGCCTGGGCACTGTCTGTGAGCCATTCATTTCAAGGCTAGCACTCTACCAGGTGAGCCACAGCGCCACTTCTGGTTTTCTGATAGCTGGAGGTAAGTGTCTCGAGGACATTTCTGTCTGGGATGGCTATGACTCGAAAGCTTTAGATCTCAGCCTCCTGAGTAGCTAGGATTATAGGGGTGAGCTACCAGCCCGCATTAGCTAGTTAGTTTAATTTTTTTTTTTTTTTTTTGCCAGTCCTGAGTTTGAGCTCAGGGCCTGAGCCCTGTCCTTGGACTTTCTCAAGGCTAGAGCTCTACCACTTGAGCCTCAGCACCACTTCCGGCTTTTTTCTATGTATGTGGTACCAAGGGATCGAACCCGGGTCTTCATGCATGCTAGGCAAGCACTTTAACCACTAGGCCAAACTCCTGGCCCTAGTTTAATTTTTTTTAAGCTATTTTTTTTTTTTTGCCAGTCCTGGGGGTTGAACTTAGGACCTGAGCATTGCCCTTGGGCTTTCTCAAGGCTAGAGCTCTACCACTTGAGCCACAGCAATACTTCCAGCTTTTTCTGTGTATCTGGTATTGGGGTATTGAACTCAGGGCTTCATGCATGTTAGGCAAGCACTTTTACCACTAGGCCAAACTCCTGGTCCCCTAAAGCTAATTCTTTTGTGTGTGGGGGGGGGGGGGAGGGGGTTTATGGGGCTTGAACTCAGGCTGAGCACTGTCCCTGAGCTCTTCAGCTCAAGGCTACCACCCTACCCTTGAGTCCTACCCTGGAGCCAAGCCTCACTTCCCATTTTCTACAGGTTAATTGGAGATAAGAGTCTCAGGTCCTTTTGTGCCCGGGCTGGCTTTGAACCTTGATCTTCAGATTTCAGCCTCCTGAGTAGCTAGGATTACAGGCGTGAACCACCATGCCCAGCCCCTAAAGCTGACTCTTAAAACGTTAGTAGATTTGGGCTGAGAGAATGGTCTTGTGGCAGAGTGCTTGCCTAACATGCGCAAAGCCCTGGGTCCTATTCCTTGGTACCACATACACAGAAAAAGCCAGAATTGGTGCAGTGGTTCAAGTGGTAGAGTGCTAACCTTGAGTGCCCATGCAGAACTTTTTTTTTTTTTTTCCTTGGGAGGGGGGTGGCTTGCCAGTCTTGGGGCTTGAACTCAAATCCTTGGCACTGTCCCGGCTCTGCTTTTGCTCCAGGCTAACACTCTATGTACTTGTGCCACAGCTCTACTTCTAGTTTATTTTGGTAGTTGATTGGAGATAAGAGTCTCATAGACTTTCCTGTCTGGGCTGGCTTTGAACCATGGTCCTCTGATTTCAGCCTCCTGAGTATCTAGAATTACAGGCATGAGCCACTGGTGCCGGGCTCAGAATTTGTTTTCTTATATATCAAACATCAACAGTAATAACTGTGCAAAATTAAAACAATCCCTTTGTACTTGGAAGGAGTGATCTGAAGCATGAATGTTGATTTATAATAGTATTTAAGGGGAAAACCTTTTAGGTGAGTTTATAGTTGTTCATTTTCCCTTTTTTTTTTTTTTTTTTTTGCTAGTACTAGACCTTGAATTCAGAGCCTGGGCACTATCCATGCACTTTCTCAAGGCTAGCAGTCTGCTGCTTGAGCCATAGCCCCATTTCTGGCTTTTTCTGTATATGTGGCACCGAGGAATCAAACCCAGGACTTGTTGTGTGGGGCTTGAACTTGGGCCTGGGCATTGTCCCTGAGCTTTTCAGCTCAAGACTGTCACTCTACCACTTGAGCCATAGCACCACATTTGAGATAAGACTCTCATGGGCTTTGTGACCAGGCTTGCTTTGAACCTGGATCCTCATATCTCAGCCCCTTGAATAGCTAGGATTACAGGTATGTGCCACCAGCTCTTCATGCATGCTAGGCAAGCTCTCTACTAGTAGGCCACACTCCTGCCCGTTAATTTTCTTTTAGAGACTGAGTCCTTCAATACTGTGTAGGCTGGCCATAACTCATATCTCCTACCTCAGCTTCCCAAGTTCCTGTTCCTGACACTGTAGTGTTGTGTGTGTGTGTGCACTCCAGTACCAGACTAGGTTTTGAACTCAGAACCATGTGTGTACTCCATTTGTACTCTACCACATTTCCATTTCTGGGGCGGGGTGTGGGAGGGCAGTAGGTAGGAAGGGCTGGGGCTTTAACTCAGAGCCTGGGCCCTGTCCTTGAATACTTTTTTGCTCAAGGCTAACACTCTGCCACTGGAGCCAAAGCACCACTTCAGGCTTTTTCTGTGTATATGGTAATGAGAAATTGAACCCAGGGCTTTGTGCATGCTATGTGAGCACTCTGTCACTAGGCTATGCTCCCCACCTTATTTCTCAAGCCTGGCTGGCTTGATTATCAGATTGTAATCTTCTGAGTAGCTAGAATTACAAGCATGAGCCACCTAGGCCTGCCTGGCTGACACTAATTCATGGATGAATTAATGTAGAGTTAGTGTTAGGAGACTATAGAGATTATACTACTTCAGACCTGCAAATGAACAAAAAATTTCAGTTGTAGCTATTTAAAGTGTAAAAGAAGATGATTTGTTTCAGTAGAATAATCTGACCAGAGATCTGTCTATTCCCTCATGTTGTGAGACTGAAATTTGTTATTGTCAGACACCACTGATTATCTTTTTGGTTAACATTAGACTACCAAGTCTTTAGGTTTTTTGTTGTTGTTGTGTTGTTGTTGTTTTCATTTTCTAGTCCCGGGAACTGAACTCAGGTCCTGGGTACTGTTCTTGGGCTTTCTTCAAGGCTAGAGCTCTACCACTTGAGCCACAGCATCATTTCCAGCTTTTTCTGTGTATATAGTATCAAGGAGTCAAACCCATGGCTTCATGCATGCTAGGCAAGCGCTCTACCACTAGGCCAAACTCTGGGCAGTCTTGAGGTTTAGAGCATTGATGTAGGGCATGCTGTGTAAGAATAAAACTAATTCTGATTCAGAATTTGTGCTCTCCCTGAACCCCCACATCCCCCACCTTTGTGTGTCAGGCTCTGGAGCTCCATTTCTGGATTTTTGGTGGGTAATTGTAGATAAGTGTCATGTGGACTTTTTGCTATTAACAATAACTGGGTCTTGAACTCAGGGCCTTAAGCTTTGACTCAGCTCTTTTGCTCACACCTGGTTGTCTATTACTTGAGCTACACTTGAAGAAAGTGAGATGAAATTATGTTCAGAGATGTATTTAAAGATCTGAGGTATAGTCCTTGTGGGCCCCAATGTACTTTGGCTTTTACTTTCAAGAAAATGGGACAAAAGGCTATTCTAAAATTTGTGTATGTATGTGTATGTATATATGTCAGTATTGGGACTTGAACTTTTGAGTTCAGGTGGTATCTCATATTTGCTTGAGGCTAACACTCTACCACTTGAGCCAAACAAGCTCTACTTCTGGTTTGTGAGTGCATGTGCGCCGAGTCTTGAGGCTTAAACTCAGGGTGTAGACACTGTTCCTGAGCTTTTTTGCTCAAGTTCAACTCTCTGCTAGTTGAACCACACCTCCATTTCCATTGATGGTAATTGGAGATAAGTCTCACAGAATTTCCTGCCCAGGCTTGATCCTCACATCTTAGCCTCCTGACTAGATAGAATTATGGGCATGAGCCTGTGCACTGTGCCACTTCTTGCTTTAGGCTGGTTAATGGCGATAAATGTCTCATGAACATTCTTGCTTAAGCTGGCTTTGAACTGTGATCTGCAGAACTCATCCTTCTGTGTAGGCTTACAGGCATGAGTTACTGGTGCCAAGGTTAGGATCTTTTTAAAGAAAATTGCTGGTTTTCTTTCCCCCCCCCCCCATCCACATAAGAATAGACCCACCAGGGAAACCTAGTTAGGAGGTTTAGGGGGTGGTTTGTCCTCTAGATGAGATGTGCTAGCTTGGGTAAGCATTGATAGATTGGATCAGGATGGTAGGCCTAGAAATTATGGAGGTATTTACTTTTTTAAAAATGTATTTTGGACTTAGAATCAACCAGGTTGAAGATAAAGGGGTTATTTTGCTTTTTGTTGTCATTGTTTTGCCAGTCATGGGGCTTGAACTCTGGGTCTGAGCACTGTCCTTGGGCTTTCTCACGGCTAATGCTCTACCACTTGAGCCACAGCACCACTTCCAGCTTTTTCTTTGTATATAGTACCGAGAAATCAAACCCAGGGCTTCACGCATGCTAGGCAAACACTGTGCCAGTAGGCCACACACCCGATCCTTGTTTTGTTTTTGTTTCTTTGTTCTCTTGCTAGGAAACCTAGAATTTTATGATGTTAGCTAAGCATTCCTGGAAAAGAAAAGACCAGTTTTCAAGTTTGGTAGAAAATAGTGTTTGTATCTGAGTATGGTGGCTCACACCTATAATCCTAAATTCTCAGGAGGCTGAGATCTGAGGATCTCCATTCAAAGCCAGCCCCAACCAGCCCCAGCACTAAAGTTATCCTTTCCCCCCAGGTTCTTACCTCCAGTTAACCATTAGAAAATTGGAAGTGGTGCTGTGGCTCAAGGGGTAAGGCGGTAGCCTTTAGCTGAAGAGCTCAGGAATAACATCAAGTCCCAGGGGTAGGGCAGTAGTTTTGATCTGAAGAGCTCAGGGAAAGCACCCAGGCCCAGAGTTCAAGCCTCATGACCACCCCCCCAAAAAAAGAAATAGTGTTCTTTTTATTTGAAAGGATTCTTTTTTATTTGAAGTTCCTATTCATGGAAAGGAATTCATCAGCAAATCTTGTCCTTGTATTTTAAGAATTCTTGAAATGTTTTTCAGGTGATGATGAACAGTCTACACAGATGGCTGCAAGTTGGGAAGATGATAAAGTGACAGAAGCATCTTCAAACAGTTTTGTTGCTATTAAAATTGATACTAAAAGGTTTGCTTATGTTTTAATAACTTATTGCTTCTTTGTAATAATGCTCTTTAGATTTATACATATAAATTTATGTTCATATTAACATACTGATATTCGTGGAGTGTAAGAATATATGGCTGGGCGTGGTGGCTCACGCCTGTAATCCTAACTACTCCGGAGGCTGAGGTCTGAGGATCAAGGTTCAAAGCCAGCCTGGGCACAAAAGGACCTGAGATTTTTATCTCCAGTTAACCTCTAGAAAATGGGAAGTGGGGCTTGGCTCAAGGGTAGGGTGGTAGCTGAGCTGAAGAGCTCAGGGTCACCACCCAGGCCCAGGGGGAGGGTAGTAGCCTTGAGTTGAAGAGCTCTGGGACAGTATCCAAGCCACAGTTCAAGCCCCAAGACCTACCAAAAAAAAAAAAAATATATATATATATATATATATATATATATATATATATATATATATATTAGGTAGGTAGATAGATAGATAGATGTATAGATGTGATGTTTCTAAATACCTAAGGCTTAAGAGGAACTTCATTCTGATCATAGTTTTGAACTTTATCTTTTTTTTTTAAGATGTTAGGATTAATTTTTTAGTACTGGTGCTTGAACTCTGTGCCTCACTCTGTCACTCAGTTTCATAGCTCATAACCGGTGTCCTGATACTTGAGCCACACCTAAACTTCTGACTTTTTCCTGGCCAGTTGGACATAGAATTTTAAATTTGTCTGCCTGAGCTGGCTTCCAACCTCAATTTTCAATTCTCAGACTCCTAAATAAGTAAGATTATACGCATGAGCTACCAGTGTCCAGCCTTACCATTTTGTCTTGCTAAAAAATTTTACTGACTGAAGATTCAGTTTAAGTGGCAGAGTACCAGCTATACTTAGAAGAAAAAAACTGAATACAAAAGTCATGATTTCATGCTCCAGTACCAATACCAAAAAGGTTTTTTTTTAGTGTACATAGCATGTCTTTTGTTTTATTTTTGAACTTGGCATGACTCTTTTGCTCAAGGCTAGAGCTCTACTACTTTGAGCCACAGTGCCACTTCTGGTTTTTGTTTTTGTTTTGGGGGGTAGGGGGTGCTCAGTTGTTAGGCTTGAACTCTAGGTCTGTGCACTGTCCCTGAGCTCTCCAGCTCAAGGTTAGCTTTCTACCACTTGAGCCACAATGCTACTTCCAGTTTTCTGGTGGTTAATTGGAGATAAGAGTCTCCCCTGGGCTGGCTTTGAACCACGACTGGCTTAGAACTTCAGTCCTCAAATTTCCGCTTCCAGAGTAGCTAGGTTTACAGGCCAGAGCCACCAGTGCCCAGCCACTTCTGATTTTCTAGTGATTAATTGGAACTAATAGTCTCATAGACTTTCCTGCCCCAGCTGTTTTTGAACTATAATTCTTAGATCTTAGCCTTTATATTAGCTAGGATTACAGGTGTGAGCCACCTGTGTCTGGCTAATTTTTCCTTATTATTGCATGCTTAACCACTTTATATTGGACATTTGAGCTTTTTATTTTGTATGCTGGTCTTGGAACTTGAACTTACAGCTGGGCACTGTCTCTGAGCTTCTTTGGCTGAAGGCTAGCACTCTGCCATTTGAGCTTCTGCTCGGCTTCTGGCTTTTTTGGTGTTTGATGGACTTTCCTGGCTGGGCTGACTTTGAACTGTTCTCCACCAATCTCAGTCTCCTCAGTAGGATTACAGGCAAGAGCCACCATCACCTGGCTTGGACATTAAAGTGTTTGTTTTTTAAGCAAAAAAATATGGCTAACTTTAATAGAAGGAAGCACAAAATAACAACCAACATTCATTATTTGCACTTATTTTATGCTAAATTTATTCTTGTACTATAAGTTTCTGTTTCTTCAGTTTCTTCTGGGATATATTTTTCTTCTATGCAACTTCCTCACCTGGTTAGGAAAAATTTGCTCCTTTTCAGTAAGGATCATCTCAATATGGCATGGGGAGCTCATTTATGGGTTAACCGTACCATGGGCTCTGTAAGTTCAGTGTGCTTTGTTCACCTGGATATGTTCAATAACCAGGGAGTCTACATCTAAACCCTTCAGTTCAGCATTATTCTCTGCATTCTTAAGCATGTGCAGCAGAAATTCAACTCTTTTTGTGCCACTGACCCTGTGTCCAGCCCCACTGTTTGGCCTGGGCACACCTGCCAACTCCACCATTGTAATGCAGAAATGGCATGCATTGCTTCTTTAAAGTTACATTTTTCATGTCCTTGGTAGCTTTTCATGTATGCATACCTTTGATGGCCTGGGCTATTGAAGATTTGAACCTCTTGACTTGCATGATTTTGTTGGGTTTTTGGGTCTAAAGAGTAGTGACCCATTTTCACAGGTCACCTCAGGCCACTTACAGGAAGAGCGACATTAAAGTTTTTAAAAATCATTTTACTACAGATGCCATTTTATTACAGATATTATGTTATCTCATACACAAGTAAATAATGATGGTTTAATCTTCTTGCTACAGGTTAATCTTGGTATTAGATAATTTACTGCTCAGCCAGTAGCTTAGCAGATTGATACTGGTGATGGATACAGTAAAAACTTTTACAACTCAGTTTGAGAAATAATTGTATTAGTCTAATGATTTTTTTGTTTGATTTTGTTTTACAGTGAAGCCTGTCTACAATTTTCACAAATCTGTATCCTTCTAATGAAGTATTGGAGTTTTTTTGTACACAGATACATACACTTGCTACATTGTTTTTTCTTTTTTAATTCAAAATTTAGAAATTATTGTTTTATCTTGTTTGTGTAAGCTTCATATTACAAAGTTTTTGGGGGGCAAGCAATATGGAATAATTGAAATATTAGAAAATTAGAGTAGGCAAGGTAGTAACAAGATGGATATAAAAGACTAGATAGAGGCCTGGAGTTTGGCCTAGTGGTTAAAGTGCTTGCCTAGCATGCACGAAGACCCGGGTTCAATTCCTTGGTACCACATACATACAAAAAAGCCGAAGTGGTGCTGAGGCTCAAGTGGTAGAGCTCTAGCCTTGAGAAAGTCCAAGGACAGTGCTCAGGCCCTGAGCTCAAGCCCAGGACTGGCAAAAAAAAAAAAAAGACTAGATAGAAGCTGGGAGTGTGGTTTCATGGTAAAGTGTTTGCCTTGTATACATGAAGCCCTGGGGTCCATTCCTCAGTACCATTTAAACAAAAAGCTGGAAGTAGAGTGTGGCTCAAGTAAGTAGAGTGCTAGCCTTGAGCAAAAAGTTCAGGGGGCCGGGAGGGTGGCCTAGTGGTAGAGTGCTTTCCTAGCTTACTCAAAGCCATGGATTTGATTTATCGGTACCACATACATAGAAAAGCTGATAGTGGTGCTGTGGCTCAAAGGGGTGGAGCACTAGCCTTGAGAAAATCCTAGGATGGTGTTCAAGTCCTGAGTTCAAGCCCCAGGACTGGAAAAAAAAAAGAAGAAGAAAATATCTTGTACTCAAATATGATTATAGGCAAGGAGTTGCTTTATAAATATTACAAGTTATATTATGAAAATAGTAATTTGGTTTACCAATAGCACTTGTTTTTTCTCCAGTCCTGGGGCATGAACTCAAGGCTGAACACTATCCTTGGGCTTTCCTTAAGGCTAATACTCTACCACTTGAGTCACAGCACCACTTCTTTTTTTTTTTTTTTTTTTTAAGTGGTCATGGGTCTTGAACTCAGGCCTGGGTGCTGCCCTTGAGCTTATCAGCTCCAAGCTACCACTCTACCCCTGGGCCTGGGTGTTGTCCATGAGCTCTTCAGCTGAAGGCTACCACCCTATTCCTTGAGCCATAGCGCTGCTTCTGGTTTTCTAGTGGTTAATTGGAGATAAGAGTCACATGGACTTTAGTGCCTGTGGTGATTTGGAGCCTCATTCTTAGCTCTCAGCCTCCTGAGAAGCTAGGATTGTTGGCTTGAGCCACGGAGCCCAGCACTTCTGACTTTTTCTGTGTATATGGTACCAAGGAATTGAACCCAGGTCTTTGTGCATGCTAGACAAGCACTCTTCCAATAGGCCAAACTCCCAGGCCCATCAATAGCACTTCATAAAACCTTTTACTTTGCATGAGTTGTTAGACTTAATCAGACTGTACAGATCCTGTGGTGTGTATTCCATCCAGTTTCTTTATTGGAGACAGTGGAATTCCTTTGGAAGTAATAGCAGGAAGTGTTTCTGCAGATGAACTTGTTGCAAGAATTCACAAAGTCCGACAGGTGAGTAGGAGCTAGAATTGTTCTTTGCATAAATATATAGGGAAAAAATTCCAAATTTTGACACTAAGATATTTTTGAATTCCCCCTATATTCAAGAATTTGCTATTCTAGCCAGGTGCAGTGGCTCACGCCTGTAATCCTAACTCTCAGGAGGCTAAGATCTGAGGATCAAGGTTCAAAGCCAGCAGGGCACAAAAGGACCTAAGAGTCTTTATCTCCAGTTAGCGCTAGAAAACCAGAAGTGGGGCTTGGCTCAAGGCTAGGGTGGTAGTCTTGAGCTGAAGAGCGCAGGAACAGCACCCAGGCCTAGTTCATGCCCCATGACCCACCAAAAAAAAAAAAATTGCTATTCCATCGAACATTTTTCTTTTTTCCCCCTTTCTTCCCCTCCCCCATCTTTTGTTTTTGTTCGTTTTGTTTGCTTTCATGGGTACAGTTTTCACTATGCTGTCTAGACTGATCTTGCTACTCTGTGTATGTGGCTGACCTTAAACTCTTAAACTTCTTTTTGTTTTTCAATCGGGGGTCTTGAACTCAGGGCCTGAGCATTGTCTTGGGCTTTTCTCAAGGCTAGTGCTCTACCACTTGAGCCACAGCATCACTCCAGCTTTTTTCTATGTATGTGGTACCAAGGAATCATATCTGGGTCTTTGTGCATGCTAGGCAAGCACTCTTAACACTAGGCCAAACTCCCAGCCCCCGGTTTTTTTTTTTTTTGTTTTTTTTCTTTTAATGTATTCTTTTTTTTTTCTGCCAGTCCTGGGGCTTGAACTCCAGGGCCTGGATATTGTCCCTGAGCTTTTGTTTGGTTTTGTTTTTTGCCAGTCCTGAGCCTTGAACTCAGTCCTGACGTTGGACTTTCTCAAGGCTAGAGCTCTACCACTTGAGCCATAGCACCATTTCTGGTTTTTTCTATGTATGTATGGTAACGAGGAATGGAACTCAGGGCTTTGTGTGTGCGAGGCAAGCACTCTACCACTAGGCCAAACTCCCAGCCCCTAAACTTCTTAGCCACCTGTGTGCTGGGATTGCAGGTACTCTTGGCTTATGCCATTAACCTTAAAAAATAATAAGTACAGCTTCCTATATTTACAAAACTTTTTTGTTGGAGTCACTGTCTCACTATGTTTCCTAGACTGGTCTTAAATTCCTGAACTCTAGTCTCAGCTTCCTGAGAAATAAGGATTTGAGGCTGGCTGGAACTTGAATTCTTTCTGCCTCCAGTCTCCTACATGCTGAGATTACAGGCCTCTGGATTGCAGATAGCATTATGAAGACACTGATGCCCTGAATGTCAACTATCGCTTGAATATTCTTTTTTCCCTACCCCAACCATGTAACATACATCATCATTACTTTGTTGTAGGAGCAATTAAAACAGTTTTTTCAGGAATAATACTAGGGTTGAACTCAGGGCCTCATGCAATTTTACCTGACTTTCTTGGTTTTCTTTACCCCTGGAACTCTACTACTTGAGCCACACTTTAGTTATTCTGTTTTGCTGGTTAATGGGAAATGGAATCTTATAGAAATTTTTGCCCCATTAGGTACAGCCTTCAGCCATTCAAATGTGACATTCTTTTTTTGTTGGTAATTCACATACATTAGATACACTACCAGATTTCATTGTTATATTTCCACATATGTGTACAGTGTAATCTAATTGCTCTTACCCCCCCTTATCCCTCGACTCCCTTAGTACAGTTTCAACAGGCTTCATTGTCTGTTTGCATACATGCAAATACATTAGTTATCCTTGCTTACCTTTCCTGTTAGTCTAATCCTCTCCTGCTAGTACCTACCCCCCAAGAGAGGGGTTCTTCGTGCATACATCTCTATAAATATGTATGTTTTTAAGTATAAATTATACCAATGGGAGGAGAAAAACACTCATGTTATTTGAGCTTGGCTTCCTTGCTCAATGTGATGTCCTCCACTTATATCCATTTTCCTGAAAATGAATTGATTTTTTTTCTTTGTGACTGTGTAATATTCTATAGTTTACACACACAAACCTTCTTAGCCCATTCATATGTTGGGCACCTTGACTATACCACATTTAGCTGTTACAGTGCTGCAAAAACCTGCATTTTCCCCCATGTTTTCTTGTATACTGATTTATCTTCTTTTGAATATATGCCTGATAGTGGTGTTGTCAGTCATAGAGGAGTTCCGTTTTTGAATATATATATACACACACACACATATATATATATATATATATATATTTTTTTTTTTTTGTGGGTCATGGGGCTTGACCTTGGCTTGGGCGCTGTTCTGGAGCTCTTCAGCTCAAGGCTACCTCCCTACCCTTGAGCTAAGCCCCACTTCTCATTTTCTAGGGGTTAATTGGAGATAAGAGTCTCAGGTTCTTTTATGCCTGGCTGGCTTTGAACATTGATCCTCGTATCTCAGCCACCTGAGTAGTTAGGATTACAGGCATGAGCCACCATTCCCAGCTTTGAATTTATTTATTTTCCCTGAATCCTCACCATTATGTGTTTCTTGTTTTTAATGATTGACATTCTGATTGGGATGAAATAAAATCTTAGTGTAATTTGTTTTTGTTTTGCCAGTCCTGGGGCTTGAACTCAGAGCCTGGGCACTATCCCTGAGCTTTGTTTTGTTCAAGGCTAAGCACTCTACCAGTTGAGTTGCAGCAACAATTCTGGCCTTTTCTTTGTATGTGTTACCTAGGAATTAGACCCAGGGCTTTGTGCGTGCTAGGCAAGCACTCTATCACTAGGCCACACTCCCTGCCCTTTAGTGTGGTTTTGACTTGAATTTCTTTTATGATCCTTTTTTTTTTTGGCCAGTCTTGTCTTGAGCTCAGGGCCTGAGTACTATCCTTGGACTTTCTCAAGGCTAGAGCTATACCACTTGAGCCTCAGCACCACTTCCGGCTTTTTTCTATGTATGTGGTACCAAGGAATTGAACCCAGGTCGTTGTGCATGCTAGGCAAGCATTCTACCACTAGGCCAAACTCCCAGCCCTTTAATTTCTTTTATGGTTAATGGTGTTAAACATTTTTTTCATGTACCAGCTGTTTCTATTTCTGAGAACAGTCTAGTTTGCTTGTCAATTTATTAATTGGATTATTTGTTCTTTTGCTATCTAGTTTTTTTAGTTCTTTGCATTCCAATTTCTTTGCTCCTCAGATGCACTTACTGAAAGGTGAAACATCAATGGCAAGTGGCAGCCAGTCAGCAAGTCCAATGTCCACTTCATTTGCCTCATTTGAACCTAACAATACTTGTGAAAATTCTCAGTCAAGAAACACAGAAGGTTGTGAAACATCACCTACTTCTCCTGAAACAAAATTAGATACTGCAACAGGTAATTTTTTCTTCTTGTGACAGCATCTGACTATATAGCATAGTCTGGTCTTAGAGTTCTTTTGCTTCAACCTCCCAAATACTGAAATAATATGTGTGTATTATCACACCTAGCTTCAATAGTTGACTATTTGATTGGTTGTAAGACTTGAACTTAGCCTGGGAGCTGTCCTTGAGCCCTTCAGTTCAAGGATACTGTTTTTCAGTTCAAGGATACTGTTCTACCCCTTGAGCCACAGTGTCACTTTCAGTTTTCTGTTGATTAAGTGGAGTCTCACGACTTTTTAGTGCCTGGGCTGGCTTTGAACCACCATCCTTAGATCTCAGCCTCCTGAGTAACTAGGATTTTAGACATGAGCCACCGCCCCTGGCAGTTGGCCCTTTTTTTGTGGGAAGGAGGTGGGTCATGGGGCTTGAACGCAGCCTGGGCACTGTCCCTGAGCTCTTCAGCTCAAGGCTGCTACCCTTCCCCTGAGCCAAGCTGCACTTGCTGTTTCCTAGAGGTTAATTGGAGATAAGTCTCAGCTCCTTTTGTGCCGAACTGGTTTTGAACCTTGATCCTCAGATGTCAGCCTCCTGAGTAGCTAGGATTACAGGCATGAGCCACCCCGCCCAACCATTGACCCTTTTTTATACCTTTTTGTGTATAAGTATTTTCTTATTTTAAAGGGCAAGCATTAGGCAAAAGATGATTTAATTCAAGTATGATATGCGTGCCTAGCTAACATGAAGTGCTGAGTTCAAACCTAATTTCTGCTAAGAAACTCAACAAATCTAATAGAAAAACAAAGGACACAGCTCAGGCCCCTTTTTTTTTTTTTTTTTGGCCAGTCCTGGGCTTGAACTTAAATAGCTTATGCTCATACTTACTTAGCTTTATTGCTTAAAGCTGGCACTCTACCATTTGAAACATGCTTACAGTCTAGAGAATGCTATTTCTTACTAGAATTATAAGATAATTGTTAAAACTCAGCTGAAATGTCAGGTGCTGTCAGGTGGTCAGGTGGTAGGTAGCCTTGAGCTGAAGAGCTCAGGGACAACACCCAGGCCCAGGGTTAGGGTGGTAGCCTTGAGCTGAATAGCTCAGGGACTGCACCACCGACCCAAAAAAAAAAAAAAAAGGTAATGTATTTATTCTAGTTGTGTAAATAACAGTACAAAAGTATATTACAATTTACAACATTTGCCAGAACTATTTAAGTACAGACAGCATCATTTATGGTTGTTGATGATGATTTAGAAGACCTGGGAAGATTATTTACATCCATAGCTCAAATCCAAAATCCTTGCTGTTCTGTATCCCTTTGAGGGAAAGACAAGAATGTATTGTCAGTGTAACAGCTAATGAACTTCAGAGGCAAACTTGTGAAAAGTTTGAAAAGTACATAAAAAATGAAGGGAGTTTAAAGGAATTGTTTCATCAGCATTCATAATTGTAGAAGTACACATTTCTGTTAATTTTTTTTTTTTTTGACAGTCCTGGGCTTGAACTTAGGGCCTGAAAACTATCCTTGGGCTTTCCTCAAAGGTAGTGTTCTACCCTCAGCCACCACACCATTTCTGGCTTTTTCTATGTATGTAGTACTGAGGAATTGAACCTGGGTCTTTGTGCATGCTAGGCAGGCACTC
Organism: Megascapheus bottae; assembly: GCF_031878675.1. NCBI lineage: Eukaryota > Metazoa > Chordata > Mammalia > Rodentia > Geomyidae > Megascapheus > Megascapheus bottae. Next base: position 40,636,475 of record NC_143520.1, on the reverse strand, counting down.
CACCACTAGGCCAAACTCCCAGCCCCAGAAGTACACATTTAAAAAATTTTTTTCATAGAAATATATCTTTTGTACTTTGTACTTGGGGCACATAAAGCAAAACTTCTTTGGAAACTTTTTTTTAAATTAAAGACTTTATTAACCTTGATTTTTACATCATTTCAAATGACATTTAATAAATAAGTATTCAAGAAGGGAATCTATATACAATCACTGGCACTTAGATTTTAAAACATAATTAAAATTAGACTGAGGGTTTGTATGTCATAGATACATATTTATATAATAAAGCAATATAGGTATAAAGTTATAAATTTTTATGTCTATGTACTTGTGTTTATATTTCCAATACCATGTCCATAGCATTGAGTATGTAAATTTTGAGTCCTCACTCTTGTACTGTGTGGCTCTAATAGCCACATATTAAGAATGCCATGCACCTTTTGTTCCTTTGGTCTTGACTTGTCTCAATCAACATGATTCGCTTTAGATTCATCCACTTCCCTACAAATGCCATTATTTTATCTTGTCTGTTGGCTATGTAGAATTCCATTGTATATATACATATACACCACATTTTTTGTATCCATCCATCTGCAGTAGGGCATCTGGATTGTTGGAAACTTTTTTTTTGTCGGTTGTGGGACTTGAACTCTGGGCTTGGGCGCTATACCTGAGCTCTTCAGCTCAAGGCTACCATTCTACTCCTTGAGCCACAGCACCACTTCTGGTTTTCTGGTGGTTAATTGGAGATAAGAGTTTCAGGTTCTTTTTGTGGCCAGGCTGGCTTTGAACTGAGATCCTCAGATCTCAGCCTCCTGAGTAGTTAGGATTACAGATGTGAGCCGCCTCGCCCAGCTTAAAACAAAACAAAACAAAAACTTCTTGTGCTGGTTTTGAGGCTTAACTCAAAGTCTGGGCACTACTCTTTTTTGTGTGTGTGTGTGGGTCATGGCGGCTTGAACTCTGGGCCTGGGTGCTATCCCTAGGCTCTTCAGCTAAAGGCTACCACCCTACCCTTGAGCCAAGCCCCGCTTGCTGTTTTCTAGAGGTTAACTGGAAATAAGAGTCTCAGGTCCGTTTGTGCCCTGGCTAGCTTTAAACCTTGATCCTCAGATCTCAGCCTCCAGAGTAGCTAGGATTACAAGGCATGAACCATCTCGCCCTGCTGAGCATTATTCTTGAGTGTTGTGCTTGAGGCTAGTAGCACTCTACTGCTTGACACAGCTGTATTTCTGACTTGCTGGTTAAGTGGAAATTTCCCTGCACGGGCTGGTTTTGAACCATGATCTTAGATCTCAACCTCTTAAGTAACTAGGATTATAGACTTAAGCACCAGCTTCTAGATTGGAACAAACCTTTTTGTCTTGTATTCAACTAAACATTGTTAAATGTAATATGACTATATTAAAAGTAACGTGACTGTATCAGTTGTCTTCTTATTTTTGTTATTAGCAAAATTCTATTCTATTTTGCAGAGGTCTGACTTTCATGTTTAACATAATTGCAAATTAATCTCTATTGCTCTCTTTCCCCTTTCCAAAACAATTTCAACAGGTTTAATTGTTAATATAATTACAATCTATTTAGAACATATTCATCCTTTTCATCCTCTTTATTATCCTAATCCCTTCCTGCTAATATCCTCCTCCACAGAGCCTAGTTCTTTGCCTACCCTATCCCCCTGTTGATCTACAGCTTTCACTGAAATTTATGTGTTTTCTTTCCCCCCTCCAGTCCTGGAGCTTGAACTCTGGGCCTAGGTATTGTCCCTGAGTTCTTCCGCTTAATGCTAGCACTCTACCACTTGAATCACAGTGTTGCTTCTGATTTTCTGGTAATTAATTGGAGATAAGAGCCTCATTGACTTTCATGCCTGGGCTGGCTTTGAACCACGATCTTCAGATCTCAGCCTCCCAAGTAGCTAGAATTATAGGCATGAGCTACCAGCACACAGCTAGATACAAAGGTTCTAAGGGATCACATTAGGACTAATGATTTAAAGTGAATTCCCAGGATTGAATTTGGCCTCTTGAGCAACACTGTTAAGTAATGTAGAATTCCATACTGCTATTTTAGTTAAAATTGAGTATTATGAGAAATTTAGCACCGTATGTCAGTGGCTCATGCCTGTAAACCTAGCTACTCCAAACACTGAACTCTGGAGAACTCTGGAATATCATGGTTTCAAGCCTGTCTTGGCAGAAAAGTTTGTGACTACACCTTCATTTAATCAACAAAACATCAGACTGGAAGATTGGTTCAGGTGGTAAAATATGAACTGTAAGGGCGATCAAGGCTCTGAGTTCAAGCCGTGGGTCTAGAAAAAAAAAAATCACCAATAATGGCTTCTCTTCAAGTACTTGATAGCCATATTTGGTTTGTGATTAACGTATTGGCAACAGATATTTGTATAGTGCTGTTTTTCTGTGAGCCTATCTATGGCTTGCTTTTCCTATTAGATAGATATTGTACATCTTTTATTTTGATGGCCTTGTATTATGTAACTGCCTTATTTCCATTGATACACTTGAATCCAGATTCAACCTTCAGGAGAAATGGCAGATACTTCCTTATCTCTTGCATATTCTTAATGTAGGATACTTATAATGTTTAAGAAACAAGCTCATAGGGCTGGGAATGTGGCTTAGTGGTAAGAGTGTTTGCCTAGCTAGAATGCATGAAGCCCTGGGTTCAATACCTCAGTAGCTGGAAGCCCTGGGTTCGATTCCTCAAAGCCAGAAGCGGTGCTATGGCTAAAGTGGTAGCGTGCTAGCCTACCACATTGCCCAGGCCCTGAGTTCAATCCCCAGGACTGGCAAAAAGAAAAAGAAAAATAGTTCATTAACATGTTTCTCTTTAATTAGAAGACTTAAACCTTTAAAAAATTAAATGCCATGTTCTTTTTATTTCATAATTAAGGAGGAGAAAGTTCAAACCATGCCAGTACCTCTCAAGAGAATAGTGGTTGTTCAAATCAGAGATCTGCAGAGGACCTCACCGTCAGAGTGGAAAGGTTTGTATTTTTGCAAGTAAGAGTGGAAAGGTTTGTGTTTTTGCAAGTAGGTTTTCTTTTAAAAAAAAAAAAGGAAGGAAGAAGCAGGTACAGAGGCTCACGCCTGTAATCCTAGGAGGCTGAGATCTGAGGATCTCAGTTCAAAGCCAGCCCAGGCAACACTACAGTTCAAGAGACTTTTTTTTTGCCAGTCGAACTCAGGGCCTGAGCACTGTCCTTGGGCTTTCTCAAGGCTAGAGCTCTACCACTTGAGCCATAGCACCATTTCTGGCTTTTTCTATGTATCTGTGGTACCGAGGAATCAAACCCAAATCTTAGTGCATGCAAGGCAAGCACTCTACCACTAGGCCAAACTCCCAGCCCCCTGAGAGTCTCCTAACTCCAATTAACCACTAGAAAAACTCGAAGTGTCGCTCAAGAGGTAGGGCTGTAGCGTTGAGCTGAAGAGCTCAGAGACAGTGCCCAGGCCCAGAGTTCAAGCCCATGACCAACCAAAAAAAAAATATTTTTAGTGATAATTATTTATTTGAATGCTAAAATTGAAGAAATGAAGTCTTAGAATTGTGGGTTGAAAATTTTAACATCCTGACCAATTACATTTATAAAAAAAATGCCTTTACTTTTGGGTGCTTGACCTCTGGGCCTGCATGCTGTGCTTGAGTCATTTTGTGCTCAAGGCTAGCGGTCTACCACTTGAGCCATAATGCCATTTCTGGCTTCTTCTAAATGGTTTATTAGAGATAAGAGTCTCACAGACTTTCCTGCCAGGCAGACTTTGACCAGCATTCCACAGATCTTAGCCACCTGATTAGCTACGATTACAGGTATGAGCCACTGGCACCTGGTAAAAATTGCACTGTAGAGGTAAAACTTTTCTATATCTCTGAAGTTGTCAGGTCTGATGATGATTTCCTAAATTCTCTTTTTTTTCCCCCTAAGGTACAGATCTAACTTTATTGAAAAACATCATGCAGTTGCCACCAGCTCATACCAACAGCAAATAGGGACCTTCCTGATGCAACCGTCAGCCATTGGTGTCCTGATACATGCCCCACTTACTGGGAGTTTCCAGGAGCCCCTGATTGAAGTGGAAGCAGCCAGGGCCTTCTGGTTCTGGACTGCCCACATCACTGGGCTTTCCCAGGGGTGCATGTGCCTGACAGCACAGGGTCACGGAAGCTCAGAAAGCAATCTCTAAGCCACCAGCTAGGAGGCCCCACAGTTCCCCCTTTTTCTTTATTTATGGTCACTCATAACCGGTTGTAGAATGGGACCTAAGTAGTTGATATTGTGTATGAGAAAACATCAGCTGGATGGCATCCAAGCAAGCCTTGACAAACCCAACAAAGTTATTAAAATGAGGGGTCTTATCCTAAGAGCCAATAGCAAAAAGCAAAATAGGTCCTGCTGCTGTGGAAATGAGCGTGGTGAGCCAAGGGGACCAATCAAACCATGCCTGATACCAGGAGGTTTTTTGGTTTTTGATGGCTTGGACTCGGGGCCTAGGCACTGCCCCTGAACTCTAAAGGCTACTCTCCTACCCTTGAGCCAAGCCCCACTTCCCATTTTATAGAGGTTAATTAGAGACCAGAGTCTCAGGCCCTTTTGTGCCTGGGCTGGCTTTGAATCTGGATCCTCAGATCTCAGCTCCTGAGTAGTTAGGGTTACAGTTGTGAACCACCACACCTGGCTGCATTCTTTATTCTGTGTGTGTATATTTGTCAAACTGTCATTATTTGGGCCATAAGATATGATGTGATTCAGAGCTGGCTCTTTTCTTTTGACAGCTATTTTGGTATCTTTGTGCTTCCATATATCATTTCGGTTTTTAGTTATATGCTATCAGGTTAACAGCTTTAGATGGCCATCAATATTACCTCTTTTTACAACTGTACTGAGTTGGGATTCTATTTAACTGAATGTCTACTAAATGTCATACTTTGTGAGCTATCTAATAATCATAAGAGCTTCTGATTCTTCTCATTACAGACATGAACTGGTACTAGTTGCTCATGAATATAATGATAGCTACTTAGGATGCTGAGCTCTAATGATTGAAGTTTAAAGTTAGTCTGGGCAGACAAATTTGAGAGACTGTTGTCTCAATTAACCAGTAAAAATCCAGGAGTAGAAGTGTGGTTCAAGTGGTAGAGCACCAGCCTTAAGTAAAAAAACTAATGGGCAAGAGCATAAAACCAAGGTGGCATGGGGATGACTGACACTTGTAATTCTAGCTATGCAAGGAGGCTGAGATTTGGGTGTTGCAGTTCAAAGCCACCCCAGGCAGATTAATTGGAGATTCTTATCTCCTTATCCGGACAGATGTGTAAAGCTATTTGTAAATCTATCTTTCACAGATGACCTAAAAGATAGAAACTGGTGTGGAAGGACGGGGAGCTGCATACCTTGATAAACTCTGAAATCATTGCTGCAACGAGGAAGTATGCAATAAACAAGTGATAGAGAAAGTTGTGGGAATTTTTTTTTAAAGACCCAGAATTGAGGTGTGGTGGAAGTGTTAGAACACCATCCTTGAGTTGGAAAACCCTAGAGTGAAAGGCCTTGAGTTCAGGCTCCAATACAGATATACACAGTAAGCGAAGAAAGTTATTTTCCTTATATCCAGGTGAGTCAGGTTCTATTTAGTTGCAATGTAGATGGCAGTTTCTGTTACTATATGTTAATACCTTCCATTTTTACTGATATCTACCTGTGTAATTCTACAAACAAAATCAAACATTGTGAGTGTAAATGTGCCTGATCTGTAGCAGAACTTGATCTCAGGGCCACACTTTTTTTTTTCCCTTAAAGTTGGAGCTCTACTTTTTGAGCTACACTTTCACTTCTAGGATTTTACTGATTAACTGGAAAAAAGAATCATAGGCCTGAGCCTGGTGCAGTGGATCACACCTCTAATCCTAGCTACTCAGGAGGCTGAGATCTGAGGATCTCAGTTCAAAGCTAGCCCTGGCACCACTACAGTCTGAGAGACTCTTATCTCCAAGTAACCACCAGAAAACCAGAAGTAGCCCTGTGGCTCAATGGGTAGCCTTGAGCTGAAAAAACTCTGGAACAACACGTAGGCCCAGAATTAAAGTCCCATGACTGACTTAAAAAAAAAATCTCATAGGCTTTTTTTGACTGGAGTTGCTTCAAACCTTGATCCTTTGATAGGCTCCTGAATAGCTAGGGTTAGGGCAGGAGTCATCAGTGCCAGAGCACTATCCCATAGCTTTTGTGCTACCCTGAGCTTTTTTCCCTTTTATTGCTAAAATAATTATTTTGAAAAGTAATACAAGTCACTCTTTTTATAAAAAAAATTCAATTATTGTTACTTTTTTTGTTTGTTTTGGCACTTGAACTCTGGTCCTGGACGCTGTGTTAAGGCTACCTCCCTACTCCTTGAGCCACAGAGCCACATCCAGTTTTTTTCTGGTAGTTAATTGGAGATGAGTCTCACAGGCTTTTTAGTGCCTGGGCTACCTTTGAAATGAGATCCTCAGATCTCAGCCTCCTGAGTAGCTAGGATTATAGGAGTGAGCCACCACACCTGGTTTATTCCCTGAGCTTTTTGTGCTCAAGGTTAACTCACTACCACTTGAGCCACAGCTTCACCTGTAGCTGTTTTGGTGACTATAATCAGAGAAGAGTCTCAGGACCTTCCTGCCCAGTCAGGCTTTGTAACCATGATTATCAAATCTTGGCTTCCTGAATAAGGATTATAGACTTGAATCACCAGCACCTGGCTGTAATTATAATCATTTCAGTTCTTGTGGCTAAAATACATTGATCAAATTGTCGACCTATGCAACCTATGTCTTAATACTAATTCACAAGCTGTTTGTCCTTCATTTTATTAATCTATATTTATAGCCTGTAATTATTACGACTATTACTAATTATTTTGGTCATAGAGCTTGAACTCTGGGACTGGGTATCGCCCTTGAGCTCTTCAGCTAAAGGCTACTGCTCTACTCCTTGATCTGCCATATTACTTCCAAGAATTTAAAAAATTATTGTTATTATAAATGTGATGTACAGAGAGGTTATAATTATATAAGTCAGATAAAGAGTGCAGTTCTTTTTGGACAGTGTTACCCCTTAAAGATTTTCCCTCCTGATCCCATCTGCAAGTTGTATAGATTATTTTCAGTAGTGTTTAGTAAATACCACTGCTGCATATATTCAGCATAGAAATCTGTTTTTCTTTTTTCTTTTTTTATGCCAGTCATGGGGACTGAACTCAGGGCCTGAGCACTATCCTTGGACTTTCTCAAGGCTAGAACTCTACCACTTGCGCCACAGCACCACTTCCAGCTTTTTTGTTATGTATGTGGTACCAAGGAATCAAACTGAGGTCTTCATGCATGTTGGGCAAGCACTTTTACCACTAGGCCAAATTCCAGGCCCTTCTTTCTTTTTTTTTGGCCAGTCCTAGGGCTTGAGCATTGTCCTTGGGATTTCTCAAGGCTAGTGCTCTATCACTTGAGCCACAGCTCCACTTCCAGCTTTTTCTATGTATGTGTGACCAAGGAATCAAACCCAGTTCTTCATGCATGCTAGACAAACAATCTACCACTAGACCAAACTCCTGGCCCTACCATAGAAGTCTTTTTTTTTTTTTTTCTCTTGCCAGTCCTGGGGCTTGAACTCAAGGCCTGAGTGCTGCCCTTTGGCTTTTTCAAAGCTACAGCTCTACCACTGGAGCCACAGCATCATTTGTGGCTTTTTTTTATGTATATGTGGTACTAAGGAATTGAACCCTGGTCTTTGTGCATGCTAGGCAAGCACTCTACCACTAGGCCAAACTCCCAGCCCCCACCGTAGAAATCTTAATGCTTTCATTAAATATGATTGACAATGACAATTACTAATAACACACCAGCTTAATGCAAACTGGATTCACAATCCAGTGCTATAGACTGTATGTCACACTAATCACCTGTAACTACCTTATCCTTTACCATCCCTCTGCAAAGCTGTTTCCCTACCTTATCAAACTGAAGTGCTTTTTCTCAGCTCATTATGTTTTAAAATAATACAAAAATGCCAGGTACTGGTGGCTCACACCTATAATGTTAGCCACTCATGCGTCTGAGATCTGAGGATCCCAGTTCAAAGCCAGCCTGGGCAGAAAATTCTGTGAGACTCTTAACTCTAATTAACCACGAGAAAACTAGAGGTGATGCTGTGGCTCAAAGTGGTAGAGTGCTAGCTTTGAGCAAAATAGCTCAGTCCCTGAGTTCAAGCCCCACAACTGACCAAAAAAAAAATATAAGTCTGGGAATATGGCTTAGTGGTAGAGTGCTTGTTTTTTTTTGTGTTTTTTTTTTTTTTTGCCAGTCCTGGGCTTGAGCTCAGGGCCTGAGCACTGTCCTTGGACTTTCTCAAGACTAGAGCTCTACCACTTGAGCCTCAGCACCACTTCCAGCTTTTTTCTATGTATGTGGTACCGAGGAATCGAACCCAGGTCTTCATGCATGCTAGGCAAGCACTTTAACCACTAGGCCAAACTCCCGGTCCCTAGAGTGCTTGTTTTGCATGCATGAATTCCTGGATTCAATTCCTCAGTACCACATAAGAGAAAAATCCAAAAGTGGTGTTGTGGCTCAAGTGGTAAAGTGTTAATCTTGAGCAAAAGAGCTCACAGTGCCCAGGCCATGAGTTCAAGCTCCAGGACTGTCAAACAAGAAAACAGTATAAACTGTAGCCCTTGCACATCACCTTCTTTATTTTTTTGGACATAGCTTTATAATAACAATTTTTAAAATACAGTATTGAGCAGTATGAATTTTTATTTAAAAAAAATAATATGCAGGGCCTGGAGTTTGGCCTAGTGGTAGAGTGGTAGAGTGCCTAGCATGCATGAAGACCCAGGTTCAGTTTTCCCTCTGACCTACTCATAAGTTATGTGTCTAATGAGTACCACTGCTGCATTTGTTCATCTTTTGTCCCTCCATTTCTGTGCCCTGCCAATATCCCAAAGACAGATAAAACAAGAGAAAAAGAAAAGTAATGAAAAGAAAATGTCTTGTTTCCATTTTCTGTTTTACATGATCAGAGTCATAGGCATTATGCCTTAAATTCATATTTTTTTACTTTTGGTGATACTTGAGATCTGAGGTTCATGAGTCAAAGCCAGTCCAAGCAATAAAGAATGTGAGACTCTTATCTCCAATTAATCACTAGAAAACAGGAAGTGGTGCTGTGGCTCAAGGGGTATGGTGGCAGCCTTGAGCTGAAGAGCTCAGGGACAGTTCCCAAGCCCAGAGTTCAAGCCCCATGACCTAGAAAAAGAAAAACATCTCCTCTCTCTCTCTCTCCCTCTCTCTCCCTCTCTCTCCCTCTTTTTTTTTTTTTTTTCTTTTTGCCAGTCCTGGGCTTGAGCTCAGGGCCTGAGCACTGTCCTTAGACTTTCTCAAGGCTAGAGCTCTACCACTTGATCCTCAGCACCATTTCCAGCTTTTTTTCTATGTATGTGGTACTGAGGAATTGAACCCGGGTCTTCGTGAATGCTAGGCAAACACTCTACCACTAGGCCAAACTCCCGCCCCCTCCGTCCCTCTCCCTCTCCCCATCTCCCCCTCCCCCTTCTTCCCCTCCCTCCCTCCCTCTCCCCTCTCTCTCCCTCCCCCCTCCCTTCCTCTCTTTTTCTCTCTCGCTTCCCTCTCTTTTTCTCTTTCTTCTCTCTTCTCTCTCTCCTTTCTCTCTATGTGTAGGCACAGTGGTTCAGCAAAGATAAGATTTTAACTTTGCTCTCATAACACAACTGAGTATTCACTCTGTTTCCAGAGATTGTTTTTGGAAAATGAATTTCAAGAAATGAGTATATTTTATCAAAACAAATGATTTGTAATTTTACAATCTTAAATTTTATTTTTAATACTGAAATATGTCCAGTGCTTCACTGGACATTTGAAGATTCACATGAAAATCTTACAAGATTAGGTAATATACCAATTTTTCATGTTTGAAGACCTTTTTTTTCTTTTTTGTGTAGGTATTAGAGCTTGAACTCGGGGCCTTATGCTCTTTTTTGCTCAAGGATGGTACTCTACCACTTGAGCCACACCTCTATTTCTGATTTTCTGCTTTTTAATTGGAGTCTGTGTATTTCACATCTTCTTGATCCATTCACCCCTTGAGAGGAATCTGGGCCAAAGACTTAAAGAAACATTTCTCAGAAATAGTAGTAAGAATGGCCAATAGACACATGAAGAAATGCTCAACATCTCTGACCATAAAAGAAATGCAAATCAAAACAATGTTGACATTCCACCTCACCCCAGATAGAATGGTCATTATCAAGAAAAAAAACAATATCAGATGGGAATGGGGATGTGGCCAAAAGGGGACATACAAGTTATTGGTGGGAATACATACTTGTTAAGCAATTCTGGAACGCACTATGCAGGTCTCTCAAAGGTTATAAACATAGAGCTTCCCTATTACCCTGCAATTGAACGCCTGGGCATTTATCTAATAGCTCACAAAGCCACAGTAAAGCCACCAGCACAATCAAATTCATTACAGTATGTACCACAGTCAAAAAATGGAATCGGCTTGTCCCTTTGTTCAAATTGTGTGAATGTGTGCCCCCACAGGAACTAAAGGCCTTAGCTTTATTGCTCAAATCTGGTATTTTTTCATTCGAACCATACATTAACTTCTAGCATTTTGCTGGTTAATTGTAGATAAGAATATCGAATACTTGCCTGCTAGTTGACTTTTAACTGTGATCCTCAGATTTCAGCTTCTTGAGAGGTTGTATGGTAGGTAAGATCTATCAGCTCCCAGCTTAGGCATTATTTTGTCCTTCCTATTATTACATGAAACAGGAAGCAAATAATACCAGATACATGCATCAGTTTAAATTTGGTTATGATGATCAGTTTAATCACTTTCTTTGAATGATGTCAACTAGATGTCTCCATTATAAAGATTCCCCTTTCCCTTTCTAATTAGTAACTTTACTGGAATTGAAGGACATTGGTTCATGTCTGAAGCCCAAGCCTCTCAGGAGAATGAGATCTGATAATAGCAGCCAAAACCAGCACAGGTAGAAAACTCCATGAGGCTCTTAACGCTCATTAATCTATAAAAACGCTGGCTCAGGCCGAGAATATGGCTTAATGATTGAGTGCTTGCCTAACATTCGTGAAGCCCTGGGTTCAATTCCTCAGTACCACATAAACAGAAAAAAACAGAAATGGTAGTGTAGCTCAAGTGATAGAGTGCTAGCCTTGAACAAAAAGAAGCTCAGTGACAGTGCCTAGGTCCTGTGTTCATCAAGCCCCAGGACTGGCAAAGAAAAAACAAACACTGGGTAAGTGGTAGAGCAGTATATTTGAGCACAAAAGCTCAAGGACAATACCTAGGCCCAGAGTTCAGGACTTGCCCTTCCTCCCCCCCCCCCCCAAAAAAAAAAAAACTTTATTGGGTTATTCTTTGAATGCTACATATGCTGTTTTTCATTTTGTTTTGCCAGTCCCAGGGCTTGAACTCAGGGCCTGGGCACTGTCCCTGGACACTTTTTGCTCAAGGCTAGTGCTCTGCCACTTGAGCCACAGCACCATTTCCACTTTTTCTGAGTATGTGATACCAAGTAATCAAACGCATGGTTTTGTGCATGCTAGGCATGTACTCTACCACTAAGCTTCACTCCCAGCCCTAAGTATGCTAGGGAAAAAAAAAACAACAGAAAAAAACCTTGTAGTTTTACCATCCATTAATGTTTTTCCCTTGAATTTACTTCATTGGTGTTTATGCCTTCTCACTGTATTTCTAAATTTATAAGCTATCATTTGGTAGAGAAACACTTTATACCTCCTTCCTATCTTTTTCTTTTTTTCAAATGGTTTATTTTAGTTTGGATTTTATTTTTTTTTATTTTTATTTTTTGCCAGTCCTGGGCTTGAGCTCAGAGCCTGCACACTGTCCTTGGACTTTCTCAAGGCTAGAGCTCTACCACTTGAGCCTCAGTACCACTTCCGGCTTTTTTCTATGTATGTGGTACTGAGGAATTGAACCCGGGTCTTCATGCATGCTAGGCAAGCACTTTAACCACTAGGCCAAACTCCCGACCCTTTAGTTTGGATTTTATTATGCAGCTTCTAAATCACTATTTCTCTTCCTCAGTCCTTTGTAAATTCAGTTTTTCCTCTGTTCTAGTTCTGGGGCTTGAACTCAGAACCTGACCACAGTTTAAGCTTTTATGCCCAAGGTTAGTGCTCTACCATTTGAGCTACTACTTCACTCACTGCTTTTTGGTGATTAATTGTAGGTAAAAATCTCATGGACTTTGTTTCCAAGGCTGGCTTCAGTCCTCATGCTCACATCTTGGCTCCTGAGAGCCACGGATGTCTCAGTCTTTGTAAATTTCTGATGCTCCTGTTTGTTTGTTTTCTGTTTTAGTAAACATATGCTTTTTTTGGGGGGGGGGGGGGAGTCGGGTGGGCCTGGATGCTGTCCCTGAGCTCTTCAGCTCGATGATGGCGCTCTACCACTTGAGCCACAGCATCACTTCTGGTGCTCTGGAAGTTAATTGGAGATGAGTCTCACAGACTTTGATGCCCCAGCTGGCTTTGAACCCCAGTCATCAAATCTCAGCCTATTGAGTAACTAGGATTAACAGGCATGAGCCACTAGTGCCCAGCATATGCCTTGTCTTTATTAGTTGAGGTGTGAGGGCTTGTGAATTTTTTGTCTGGGCTGAACATGAATGGCAGACCTCCCAATCTCAATACTTCTTATTTTCAGGATTTCTTTTGTGTGGTTTTTCTTTTTTCTTTTTTTGGCATGTTACATGCTGGTGTTTGAACTCAGGGTCTGCATATTGTCACTGAGCCTCTGTGCTCAAAGCATTACCACCTGAGCCACAGGGCCACTTCCACCTTTGTTGGTGGTGGTGGTTGTGGGGCTTGAACTCTGGGCCTGCACACTGTCCCTGAGCTCTTCAGCTCAAGGCTAGCGCCCTACCCCTTGAGCCACAGCACCACTTCCAGTTTTCAGGTGGTTAATTGGAGGTAAGAGTCTCATGGACTTTAGTCCCCGAGCTGGCTTTGAACTGCAATCCTCAGATCTCAGCCTCCTGAGTAGCTAGGATTATAGGCATGAATCCCTACATCCACTGGCTTCCAGCTTTTTAGAGTAGTTTATTGGATAAGATTCTCACAGGGGCTTTTCTGCCTGGGCTAGCTTCCAGCTGCAATCTTCAGATCTCAACCTCCTGAGTAGCTAGGATTATAAGCATGAACCACCAAAGCTAGCTTTGTTTTTGTTTTGTTTTGTTTTTTTGCCAGTCCTGGGCTTGGGCTCAGGGCCTGAGCACTGTCCTTGGACTTTCTCAAGGCTTAGCACTCTACCACTTGAGCCTCAGCACCACTTCCAGCTTTTTTTTTTTTTTCTATGTATGTGGTACCGAGGAATCGAACCTGGGTCTTCATGCATGCTAGGCAAGCACTCTACCACTAGGCCAAGCTCCCGGCTCCGTTTTTAGTTTTTTGTACTTCCTGAAATGTTTTTGTTGGTTGATTGGTTGTTTTTGGTCAGTCCTGGGGCTTGAACTCAGGGCCTGGACACTGTCCTTGAGCTCTCAAGCCTGATATTCTACCACTTGCCACAGCACTACTTCTGGCTTTTCATATATATCTAGTTCTAGTACCAAGAAATCAAACCCAGGGCTTTATACATGCTAGGCAAGCACTTTTCCACTAGGCCACAATCCCAGCCCTGATTGCTTTAACAGCAAAGTTTGTTTAATGCCTGTCCAGCCCTGAGGCTTGAACTCAGGTCCTAGCTGCAAAATGGTCTCTAATCCCTACCTCTTGAGCCACAGCTCCACATGTGACTTTTTTGGTGCTTAGTTGGAGATAAGAATCTCACATTCTTTCCTGCCTGGTTTGGCTTTGAACTGTGATCCTCAAATCTCAGCCTCTTGAGTAGCCAGGCTTATAGGCATGAGTCATTGGCAACCAGCAAAACAGAACTATTTATTTTTGGTGTGGGCTTGAACTCTGGGCGTAGGCCCTGTCCTTGAGCTCAAGGCTACTGCCCTATCCCAGAGCCACAGCCCCCCTTCTTGTTTTCTAGAGATTAATTGGAGATGAGTCTCACAGAACTTTAGGCCTGGGCTGGCTTTGAACTGAGATCCTCAGATCTCAGCCTCCTGAGTAGCTAGGATTACAGATGTGAGCCATCTCTACTGGCAATACAGAACTTTTAAATGTGTATTGTATTAATATAATGTGTCTTGAATATATTTTATTTTAATATATTTTACAGATTAACAAAAAAGCTTGAAGAGAGGAGAGAAGAGAAGAGGAAAGAAGAAGAACAGGTAAAGTTCAATTTGGCAGAGCTAGGATGGCTTCCTAGCTATAGTTCAATATTGTAATACAATGGAGGGAATAATCTGTAGTCTGTTATTTTAGATCATAATGTGTACTTTTTTGTTGTTTGCTGTTTGTTAGAGTTAAAATCTTGCTTTGTAGCCCAGTCTAGCTTTGAACTCACAGGTCTCTTGCTTTAGCCTCCCAAAGTGCCGAGATTACAGGAATGCAACACTATGCCTGGCTATGTCCTTTCTAAAGTTGCTAGGAGTAAGTTGAGACTTCTTTTTCAAATCTATTGTCAGTCTTTTACAGTCTACTTGAGGGGGATCATATTCTTAGTTCTTTTTTTTTTTTTTTTAATTTGGTTGGTCATGAACTCAGGGCATGTCCCTGAGCTCTTCAGCTCAAGGCTGCCACCCTACCTCTGGAGCACAGCCCCAATTCTAGTTTTTTAGTGGATAATTGGAGATAAGAGTCTCACAGTCTTTAGTGCCCAGGCTGGCTTTGAACTGCCATCCTCAGATCTCAGCTTCCTTAGCAGCTAGTATTACAGGTGTGAGCCACTGCACCCAGCCTTATTCTTAGTTGTTTGTTTAAAAAAAAAAAGGGGGTCATGTAGAACTCTGATTTTCTCTTGTAATGCTGCATATTAGAACATACTTCATGTATCTTACCTAATACTGGCAGTGTATCATTTCCTTCAAGCCAAATCAGTGACTTTTGTGTTCATCTTGGAGGTTGAAATTCTTTTCCAGAAAAAAAAGTAAAGGGGGGCCAGGAGTTTGGCCATTTGGTAGAGTGTTTGCCTAGCATGCGTGAAGACCCGAGTTTGATTCCTTGCTATCACAAACATAGGAAAAGCTGGAAGTGGTGCTGGGGCTCAGTGGTAGAGCTCTAGCCTTGAGAAAGCCAAAGGACAGTGCTCAAGCCCTGAGCTCAAACCCGGAACTGGCCAAAAAAAAAAAAAAAAAAAAGATAAATAATTCTATGTGCCCTGAGAGATTACATTATATTTTTAACAGAACCACTAACAAAAATGTATAAATTCTCACTAACCACGCAGTTAACAAATTCTGAGAGTTCAATGTTTTTGTGTGTGTGTGTTTTGGGGCTTGAACTCTGGGCGTGGGCACTGTCCTTACCTCTTCAGCTCAGGGATAGTGCCCTACCACATTGAGCCACAGTGCCACTTGCAGTTTTCTGGTGGTTAATTGGAAAATAAGTGTCTCACAGATTTTTGGGCCCCAGATTGGCTGTAATCCCCAGATCTCAGCCCCCTGCATAGCTAGGCTTACAGGCATGAGCCACCAGCACCTGCCTGGGCAACCTTTACATTTTATGGTGTGGTACACACATACACACATACACACGTATACATATATTTGTGTACTATACTGGGGCTTGAACTCAGATCCTGGGTACACTATACCTTAGCCTTTCTGCTCAAAGTTGTTGCTCTACTACCTGAGCCACAGCTTCATTTCTGACTTTTTTGGTGGTTAATAGGAGATGAGAGTCTCCTGATGGAGCTGAGAATGTGTCAAGCATGCATGAAGCTCTGTATTAAATGCCTTAGTAGCACATAAACAGAAAGCAAAGTGGTGCTATGGTTCATGTGTTAGAGCATTATCATTGCGCAAAAAAAGCTCAGGGGCAGTGCCTAGGTCCTGAGTTCAAGCCATAGACTGGCAAAAACAACAACAAAGGATAGCTTTCTATCTACTTGAACCACAACACCACTTCTGGCTTTTTCTATTTATATGGTCTTTATACTGAGGAATGGAACCCAGGGCTTCCTGCATGTTAGGTAAGAACTCTACCACTAAACTACATTCCCAGCCCCAGCACTTAGCTTTGAAGTGGGATTCTTTATTCATTTTTTATTGGTTATGGGGATTCACTCAGGGCCTTTGTACTATCTCTGACCTCTTTTGCTCAAGGATAACATTCTACCACTTGGAGCCACAGAACCCCTTTTGTTGTTGTTGTTAGTATTTATTGGTGATAGACTCACATAGACTTTTCCACACAGACTGGCTTCAAACCACAATCTTCAGATCTCAGCCTCCTGAGTAGTTTAGGATTACAGGCATGGGCCACAGGCACCTGGCTAAAATAGTATTCTTTTAACACCTTATAATTAGCTTACCCTATATTCAAAATAATGCCTGGAACAAATTATCCAAAACTGTTTTGATTCATAACACTTATTTTGTCTTCAATTCAGAGAGAGATTAAGAAGGAAATTGAGAGAAGAAAAACTGGAAAGGAAATGTTGGATTATAAAAGAAAACAAGAAGAAGAATTAACAAAAAGAATGTTAGAAGAAAGAAATAGAGAAAAGGCAGAAGACAGAGCAGCTCGAGAGCGTATAAAACAGCAGATTGCACTGGTGAGTTTAAGTTCATTTATTTGTTGATACATTCAGTATTTTTTTTTTCTTTTGGTAGTCTTGAGGCTTCAATTCAGGGACTGGCACTATCCTTGGACACTTTTTGCTCAAGGCTAGCACTCTGCCACTTCAGCAGCAGCACCACTTCTGACTTTTTCTGTGTATGTGGTACCATGGAATCGAACCCAGGGGTTCCTGCGTGCTAAGCAAGCACTTATCAGTAGGCAACACTGCCAGCCCAATTCAGTATTTTTTTTTCTTCATTTTGTCTTGTTATATAATATAGCCAAAGCTACCTTAGATCATTTCTGTTTTGGCCTCCCAAGTCTTGTAGTTTACAGGCATATCCACCATACTGACTCCTTTACGTTTTTTATTAACATGTACTATTTGTACAAAGTGGATTTATTTTGGTGTTGCCATGCATTCTTGTAAGGTGATCAAATTCCTCTGTTACTGTTATTCTTCCTCTCCCTTCTACCTCTGCCCCTTTAAATTACTTTTTCTTGTAAATTCTCAGTACTACAAATGTGAACATTGATTGCTACCCTTCAGCTTCTTTTTTTTTCTTCCAGTCCTAGGGCTTGAAATTGGGATTTGTACATTGTCCCTGAGCTTACTTTACTCAAGGATAGCACTCTACCACTTGACCACACTGCTACTTCCAGCTTTTTCTGTTTCTGTAGTACTGAGAAATCAAATTGAGGGCTTCATGGATGCTTATGCAAGCAGTCTACCACTAAGCCACAGTCCCAACTTCCCTCGGCTTCTTTTCTGCTCAAGGCTGTTGCTCTACTTGATCCATAGCTCTACAGCCAGCTTATCTAGTTAGTTATTTAGAGATAAGTCTCACAATCTTTCTTGCCTTTGCTGGTGTTGAACTCTGCTGCTCAGATCTCAACCTCCTGAGTAGCTGGGATTATAGGCATGAGCCACTGGCATCTGGCTAATAGTAACTCTTGATTTCTGACATTTGATAAAGTTTAAAGATACATGACCAGGAATGATTGTTTGTGTATAGATTTAAGGAATTCCATGCTTTTTTGTGTTTATTGCCTTTGTTTGAAGATATGTAAATAGTTTTCTTTGGCAATAAAAGGTAATTTATATCTAACAATGTTTTAATTGAAAGGATCGTGCAGAGCGAGCTGCTCGTTTTGCAAAGACAAAGGAAGAAGTAGAGGCTGCCAAAGCTGCTGCTGCCTTGTTGTCCAAACAGGCAGAAGTGGAAGTCAAGAGGGAATCATATACACGAGAAAGAAGGTATTTCTTGATGGGTATAATCCTGAAATATTTATGTGCACATGGAGGCTGGCTAGTACTTACCAATACTAGATGGTGTTACCTTTTGTAATAAAAAAAAAATCCAATTTTTTTTTTGGTGGGGGAGCTTTGTCTCCAACTTGCTAGGCTGGTGCTGAGCCACTTCTCAAGGGCCCCCCTCCACTTTTTTTTCTTTTTTTTGTCAGTTGTGGGACTTGAACTCTGGGCCTGGGTACTGTCCCTGAGCTCAAGGCTACCTCTTGAGCCACACTACCACTTCCAGTTTTCTAGTGGTTAATTGGGAGTAAAAGTCTCTTGGTCTTTAGTGCCTGGGCTGGCTTTGAACTGCCATCCTCAGATCTCAGCTTTCCGAGTAGCTCGGATTGAGCCACAGGCCCGGGTTCAAGCCCTTTTTTTACTGGTTATTTTTTAGATAGGGTCTTGATTTCTCCCTAGTTATATAGCTACTTCATTTCCTAATGTATTCAGGGATTGAATACAAACTTGCCATCATACCTACCTCTGCCCCTGAATGACAGTTCTACCAATCTCAGCCTCTCAAGTAGTAGGAGCATATGTATGTGCTAGTCATGCTTGGCTTACAGATTACTTTATCAGGGACTGTCGTCTCCCCTCACCCCCCTCCAAAAAAAATTAAAGCCAGTCCAAGCAGAAGTCAGTGAAACTCTTATTTCCAGTTAACCAGCAGAAAAACTGGAAGTGGCTCTGTGGCTCATGTAATAGAGCACTAGAACAGTAAGAAGTGCAAAGTATGCCAGGTGATGGTGGCTCACACCTATAATCCTAGCTACTCAGGAGGCTGAGACTTGAAGATCATAATTCAAAGCCAACTTGGACAGAGAGACTCTTTTTTTTTCTTTCTTTTTTTTTTCCAGTCCTGGGCTTGAACCCAGGGTCTGAGCACTGTCCTTGGGTTTTCTCAAGACTAGAGCTCTACACTTGAGCCACAACACCATTTCCAGCTTTTTGTGTGTATGTGATACCAAAGAATTGAACCTGGGTCTTCGTACATGTTAGACAAGCACTGTTCCACTAGGCCAAACTTCTGGCCCTTAAAAAAATTTTTTTAACATTTTTAATTCAGTGTACAGAGGGGTTACAGTCATAAACATAAGGTAGTGAGTACACTTCTTGTTACCCCCCCACACATTTTTTTTTTTTTTGCCAGTTCTGGGCTTGTGCTCAGGTCCTGAACACTGTCCTTGGGTTTTCTCAAGGATAGAGCTCCACCACTTGAGCCACAACACCACTTCTGACTTTTTTTCTATGTATGTGGTATGAAGGAATTGAACCCTGGTCTTTATGCATGCTAGGGGAGCACTCTACTACTAGGCTAAATTCCTGGGCCCTAAGTCCATAAGATGCTTATCTCCAATTAACCACCAGAAAACTGGAAGTGGCTCAAAGTGGTATGGCTCTAACCTGAGCTGAAGAGCTCAGGGACAGTACCCAGGGCCAGTGTTCAAGCCCCACAACCCACCAAAGGAAAAAAAACAGCAACAAAAAAAAAAGGGGGGGAAAAGAAAGTGCAGAAATAGGCTGTGTACCAGTGGCTTGTACTCAGAAGGCTGCAATTTGAGGATCGAGGTTCAAAGCCAGCATGGGTCGAAAAGTAGTTCAAAGGCTCTCCAATTGGCCACAAAAAGGGGCTGGAAGTGGGGCTATGACTCAAGTGATAGTGTTAGGCTAGGCAAGAAAAGTCAAGAGCAGTATTCAGGCTCTGAGCCCTCAGGACTAGCACAAACAAAACGAAATACAAAATGTTACAAAAAGAGCAAATACACATAAAATACTCAATCTGCATGGCTTAGCATTATATTACAATGATACTGTTCCCCAGACTGATCTATTGATCTATAAGCACTTGTTGAAACTTTATTTGGCCTTTTCTTCTCATAAATTCATATGAAAATACAAGAGAACTGGAATAATGAAACAACCCAGGAAAAAAATGAACAAAGTTAGGAGACATCACACTTAATTGTTTTGTCTTTTGTGTGTGTGGGGGTGAGGGTGTGTGTCAGTCTGTTTGTCCATCCATCCTGAGGCTTGAACTAGCAGCCTGAGCTTTTTTGCTCTACCACTTCAGACACAGCTCCGTTTCCTTGATATAAGAATCACACAGGCTACATCCTTTCTTTCCTGCATGATCTGGATGAAACACTAGTGCCCCAGTTACCATACTTAATTGTATTGCTGGGTACTGGTGGTCCACGCCTATAGTCCTAGCTACTTGGCAACTGAGATCTGAGGATCACAGCTCAAAGCCAGCATGGGCAAGAAAGTCCATAAAACTCTTACCTCAAATTAATCACCAAAAAGTCAAATAGAGTTGTGGCTCAAGTGGTAAATGTAACTTGAGCAGCTCAGGGACAAAGCTCAGGTTCTTAGTTCAATCCCCAGGACCAGCAATAATAATAGTAAATGGAAAGTTTGAACACTGTGCATCTCTACTTTCATTTCCTCTGGTAATGATAGTGTTTGAGAATATATAAAGTTAAAATACTGACTTTAATTTCCTTTTCATAGCACTGTTGCAAGAATTCAATTCCGCCTTCCTGATGGATCTTCCTTTACAAATCAATTTCCTTCTGATGCGCCACTAGAAGAAGCAAGACAGTTTGCTGCACAAGTGAGTATATATCTTTGGTTACAGTAAAGATAAATGATGAGGTTATTGAAACGTTAGAAGGGAAATTTCAACTTGGAATGTGAGTAAATCTTATATTACTTCCAGGACACCTGTGAGATATATCTTTGCGTATCTTTGTATTGTACAGAGATAGGAATTTGCCAATATTATACAATAGGTTCTAGAAACTTTTCTTACTGGTTGGTATATTAAACAGAAAGAAAGCAAAGTAAATGATTTAGTAAAGGTCTGTTATCCCCCACTCCCAAAAGGAAGTACTTTTTTCTTAGTCCTTTTCATTTCTGTAGGTTGTTTAGAGACTAGCTATTTTCCCATTATCTGCCTATCAGCCAAGACAGAAGATTAATGATCTTTGACAACTAGTTTGTTTAGGAATTTACCTTTTTCATATGATGAAGATGTGGATTAATTGATAAAAGCTCCTGCCTAGCAAGTGTGAGCTTAAACCTCAGTACCACTAAATAATGTTAATGTGTACAATGTGGCCCTATTTGAAATCTAAATGTCTTATATAGTTTGATATTTAGTAATTTCCAACTACTTTTTTTTTTGCAGGGGCGGCGGAGGGGGAGGGGGGAAATGTCATTTTTGTTTTGGTATTATTAGGGATCAAACCAGGACATGGTACATGAAAAAAAAAAAAGCAACAACAAAGAAACCTCTATCCTAGGTTAGAGAGGTAATTTTTTTTTTTTTTTTTTTTTTTTGGCTAGACTTGTACTCAGAGCCTGGCACTGGCCTCGAGCACTTTTGCACAAGTTTAACACTCTGCCACTTGAGCCAAGCACCATTTCTGGCCTTTTCTGTGTATGTGGTACTGAGGAATCAAACCCAGGGCTTTGTGCATACTAGGGAAGCACTCCTACCTCAAGGCCACACTCCCGGCCTAAATGTCTTCACTTTTGAAATACCATTAAGGGGCTGGGAATGTGGCTTATCGGTATAGTGCTTGTGTAGCGTGCATGAAGCCCTGGGTTCAATTCCCCAGTACCACATAAACAAAATGCCAGAAGTAGCACCATGGCTCAAATGAGCAAAAGAAGCTTGGGGACAGTGCCCAGTTCCTGAATTCAAACTCCAAGACTAGAAAAACGAAACAAAACAAAGAAAAGAAACTTTAAAAGATTTTAAACTTGTTTTCTTACAGACTGTTGGCAATACTTATGGTAATTTTTCATTAGCAACCATGTTTCCCAGGAGGGAATTTACCAAAGAAGATTACAAAAAAAAATTAATGGATTTGGAACTTGCTCCAAGTGCTTCAGTGGTACTATTACCAGTATGTATATGCAATTTTTTTCTGCTCTCACAGAATTCTGATTGTTCTTCTCTCATTCATTTTTTTTAAATTAGAAGGTATACTGTGAATAAAGTTCAGATTATTGAAAACTTAGGTCAATTTATTGTCCATTTATTCCGTGCTTTATGTTTGTATATATATAGAGAGAGAGAGAAAAAGATAGATACTTTTCAACTTTTTTTTTTTTTTTTTTTTTTTGCCAGTCCTGGGCTTGAGCTCAGGGCCTGAGCACTGTCCTTGGACTTTCTCAAGGCTAGAGCTCTACCACTTGAGCCTCAGCACCACTTCCAGCTTTTTTCTATGTATGTGGTACCGATGAATCGAACCCGGGTCTTCATGCATGCTAGGCAAACACTTTAACCACTAGGCCAAACTCCTGGCCCATTTTTCAACATTTTTTTCTTATCTATTTTTAGAAAAAAAATAACTACTAGAAAAAAATGGGCCCAAAAGTGTGGCCTAGTGGTACAGTACTTCTTAGCATGCACAAAGCCCTGGGTTCAATTCCTGGTACCACATACACAAGAAAAACCTGGAAGTGATGATGTGGCTCAAGTGGTAGAGCAGTAGTAGCCTTGAGAAAGCCCAAGGACAGTGTGTAGGCTCTGAGTTCAAGCCCCACGCCAAGAACATAGCCTAGTGGTGCAATGCTCACTTAGTATGCATGAAGCCCTGGGTTCAATTCCTCAGTACCACATACTCAGAAATTACCAGAAGTGGTGCTGTGACTCAAGTGGCAGAGGGCAATCCTTGAGCCAAAAGTGTCCAAGGACAGTGCCCAGGCCTGAGTCCAAGCCCAGGACTGGCAAAAAAAAAAAAAAAAAAAAACTTTAACATAAAAATAGCATTAGTTTCAGATGCTATCTTGTTCTGAATATTTCAGAACAATATTTTACTCTTTGATGAAGCAAAATAGACTCAGAAAGCACAGATGGTGCCAAAGTCCTATCTTAACTGCCAAAGCTAGGATGAGAACCTGGACTTAATGTCCTAATTAGTATGGTTTTCCTTACTCTAAATTAAAGCACCCTCTCTACAAAAGGGGAAAAAAAAAAACAAGTATTTTATTATATTCACTGACATTTGGAATTTTTATCAACAAGAAAGACTTTTTTTATGGCCAGTCCTGGGGCTTGAACTCAGGGTCTAAACACTGTCTTTGGACTTTCTTCAAGGCTAGCCCTCTACCACTTGAGCCATAGCACCACTTCTAGCCTTTTCTCTATGTATGTGGTACCGAGGAATCAAACCAAAGTCTTCGTGCATGCTAGGCAAGCAATCTACTACTAGGCCAAACTCTCTGGAAAGACTTTTCTTACCAGAAGTGTATCATTGTACAAAACTTTTAAGAGTTCCCTTGGCATTAGGTGGTTCACACCTGTAATTGTGAAAATCATGGTTTGAAGCCAGCCTGGGCAAGAAAGTCCCTGAGACTCTTATCTCCAACTAACCACCAGAATACCAGAAGTGGCAATGCGGTTCAAAGTGTTAGAATGCTAACCTTGAGCCAAGGACCCTGAGTCCAAGCCCTGTGACTGGAAAAAAAGAAAGAAAGAGAAAGAAAAGGAAAGAAAGAAAGAAAAGAAAACTTTGATTTATTCACCACTAAGCATGAGTTTGTTAAAATTACTCTTTTTTTTTTTTAATTTGTTTTTGCCAATCCTGGGGCTTGAACTCAGGGACTGAGCACTGTCCTAGAGCTTTTTCCTCAGGGCTAGCACTCTACCACTTGAGCCACAGCACCATCTCTGGCTTTTTCTATGTATGTGATACCAAGGAATCGAACCCGGGTCTTTATGCATGCGAGGCAGGTACTCTACCACGAGGCCAAACTCCCAGTCCTATAATTACTCTTAAGAAAAAAAAAAAGTTCCAGGAGCTCCTAGAAGTTTATGCACACTTGAAAAAAGGCAAAGGTCATTTTACTTGCTTGCAGCAAACTAAAACCAGTAGCACCTTTTGCAGATAAAACACATGTCTAGAATCTTGAATGTGGTGATTGTGTTGCTGTTGTCTTTACCTACATTGTTTATTTTTTAATTTCTAGGCAGGAAGGCCAACTACATCTGTTGTACACTCTTCCAGTGGAGATATTTGGACATTATTGGGGACAGTACTTTATCCATTCCTTGCCATCTGGAGATTGATTAGCAATTTCTTATTTAGTAATCCTCCTTCACAGACTTCAGCAAGAGCAGCAGCATCTGAACCATTAAACCCAGCATCATCTAGCAAATCAGAAAAAAGGTATCTATTTTATTTTTTCCAGTATATAATAGTCAGATAATGCCAAGAGTTTATTGTGTTGTTGTTTAATGAAAAATAGTGTGCAAGGGTACTTTGCCTTTTGTCTGAATATATCCTTCCCAATCCCTTCAATATTCTGGAAGTTCATTACTTGAGATTTCTCAGCCAGCTTTCTAAAAGAAACTTCTGCTTTCTTGTTTGTTTTTAAATGATAGCTCTGCAACTTGAACTCAGGGCCCTCAGATCTCACTATTTTTTCAAGCTCATGGCTGTTGCTCCACTACTTGTGCTGTACCTCCACTTTTGTCTTTTTGCTGGTTAATAGAGATAAGATTCTCAGATTTGCCTGCCCTGGCTAGCTCATTTCTCAGATCTCTGCTTTCTGAGTACCTAGAATTATATGCATAAGCCGTGGGCACTTAGCTTTATTTCTGTTTTTGTTGTTTGTTTTGTTTTATGGGCACTATCCCTGAGCTCTTCAGCTCAAGGCTACTGCCCTACTCTTGAGCCACAACCCTACTTCCCATTTTCTAATGATTAATTGGAGTTTCACATTCTTTAGTGCCCGGGCTGGCTTTGAACTGTAATCCTCAGATAGATCTCAGCCTCCTGAGTAGCTAGGATTACAGGCATGAGCCACTGCCCCAACTACTTCTAGATTTATTTATTTATTTATTCTGGTCCTGGGGCTTGAACTCAGGGCCTGGGCATGAACTGTCCCTCAGCTTCTTTTGCTCAAGGCTAGTAGTACTCTACCACTTGACTCACAGTGCCACTTCTGGCTTTTTCTGTGTAGGTAGTACTAGGGAATCCAAACCAGGGTTTCATGCATGTTAGACAAGCACTTACTACTACATTACATTCCCAGCCCTTAGCTTTTCTTCTCAAGACTGGATCTTTCAGATAAGTCTCTCAGATTAATCTGCCTAGGCTGACCTCAAACTGCAATCCTCAAATCTCAGCCTTCTGAGTAGCTAGTCTTACAGCTATGAGCCACTAACACCTGGCTTGTGTAAATAATTTGAAGTCTAGTTCTTTAATCTACAAGCTGACAGTCTTATCTTGGGTATTCAGAGAAGGACCAAATTGAGGAATCTAAATCTTCCCTTGAAAATAGTGCCTCCAATGGAAGTGTATGCTTCAGGATCCTGGGACAGGTAGATTGTGAGTTTGAGGTAAGGCTAGACTACATAGTAAGACCCTATCTTAGAAAATATACACATAAAAAGACAGTGAATCTAATTATTTTGAAATAATCTTTCAACCAAGAGATCCTATTTTTATTCATGATCAAAGATTTGAATATTACTGCAGACACTGACCGTTTCAGTTTATACCTCTGATGTGCTTTTGAAATAGGTTAACAAAAATATCCTAAGGGCTGGGAGTTTGGCCTAAAGGTAGAGTGCTTGCCTAGCATGCGGGTTCAATTCCTCAGTACCACATCCATAGAAAAAGCCTGAAATGGTGCTGTGGCTTAAGAGTTGTAGCCTTGAGAAAGCCCAAGGACAGTGCTCAGGCCCTGAGTTCAAGCCACAAGACTGTCAAAAAAGAAAAAAAAAAATTATCATAGTGAATGTGGCTTAGTGGTAGAGTGCTTGCCTAGCATATATGAAGCCCTGGGTTCAGTTCCTCAGTACAACATATAAACAGAAAAAGCCAGAAGTGGTATTGTGGCTAAAATGGTAGAGTGCTAGCCTCATGAAAAAAATAGCTGAGGGACAGTGCCCAGGCCCTAAATTCAAGTCCCAGAACTGTCCAAAAAAAAAAAAAAAAGGTGTTAATTGCAGTATTTTTTACACATTTGACTTGGATAAACATTTTAATGGCCTTGGAAGGCATTATAACAAATATATCAATCATATCAATCCTTGTTGATAAATACTAAAACACCTTTGGCCTATGTCTAATGTCAGTGGGAAGATACCTAATTTGGTGTGTGATTGTGTTGACTTAGCTTGAGTTATTTCTTGACTTTGTGGTAACAAGCCCAATAAGACATGAGGGTAATTTTCCAATCTTAGACATATAAATTAGGCCTTTTTAAAATTTTTAATTCTTTTTTTGGAGGGTGGGGGCGGTGGTGGAGGAAAGATCTTGTGTTTGAATTCAGGGATGGCCTGGGTGATGTCCCTGTTCTTTTTTACTCAAGGCTAGTACATTAACACTTGTGCCACAACCTCACTCCTGGCATTTTGGTGGTTAATTGGAAATGGGAGTCTCACAGACTTTCTTGTCCTGGCTGGCTTTGAACCATTATTCTTAGATCTTAGCCTCCTGAGTAAGATTACAGGTGTGAGCCACTTATGCCCCACTGTAATATATTCATTTATCTCCCTTACACTTTTCTTTACACTAGATTTAAAAATAAAATATACTAATAGAAGTTTGGAGGAGTAGGTTCATTATACTATTATTGTTTTCATTTTCTGTCATCTTGCATCTTCTTTTGAATCAGGGAACAGCAGGTTAGAAAAAGAGTGCTGGAGAAACGAGGGGAAGACTTTAAAAAGGAGGGGAAGATTTATAGATTGAGGACTCAAGATGATGGTGAAGATGAAAACAACACTTGGAATGGAAATTCTACTCAGCAGATGTAGTGCAATAAGTACAATATGTCAATAATCATTGTTTCTCTTATGATTTAATTCAACTAAAATTGTATTGGAGAAGTGGGTCTGTACTGTTTTCCAGCTTACCTAGAAAAGGTTCCTTTATTCTTGCTTTATGGGTGTGGGTTAAAGTTGTTTAACTCAAAAAAGTAAAGACATAAAATGATTGGCTGCTAGGTCCTTGCATATAATAACCAGCTATTATAAACCTAAAAAGTTTGCCACAACCTCCATCAGCTTTTTAATTATTTTCGTAGATCTTTAGCCATGTACTCTCACATGACATGTTTTTTTTTTAAAGAATACTTTCTGCTTTAAGACTCAAAAATCCATACAAAGTAAAGTATATCACTAAATCTTAGAGAATTTTAACTAGCCAATCAGATGATAAACATAGGTTTAACAATTTTTTTCCTTCTTATCAGCTGCAAGTATAATCTTGTAGTTTTTAATCTAAATGGAATAAAAATTTTCCAAAAATCAGAACACTCTTACTTTTGCTGTAAGCATCTTTTGTTGTACAGGGCTCTGATGAGGTCATGTATCACTGAGTTTTTCCCAGTCCTATCGTGAAGCTATCTCAGCAAAACAGCTGGTTACTCACATCGCTAAACAAGATAAGAACAGTTTCTAGTACACAGTGAGTCCACATTACTGTGTATTAGATCAGTGAGACATTATTTTGTTTGCATTCTTTATGATCTTAGTGTTCATGTGGTGCAAAATGAATGAAAATTACTAATCTACAATTTAGTTTTTTCCTCTCACCTTTGTACTAAAATTTTGTACTCAGCAATGACAGTTCTGTGACCTAAAGTACCTGTGGTAAAAAATGAAGATACATCATTATTCATTTGGTTATTGTTAACAACTTGGAAGATATTCTGAATCTGATCACATGCTAATTTTTGCATATTTTTGACAGTAAACTAATAATGTTTTAAAAGGGAAGTAAGCATGGTGAAGTGTGTTTAGATTGGAATGCATTACTCTTTAAGAGGACTCTGTTTCATAATAGGAAATGCTTTTCTCAGCATACTTTGTCT